>NC_057809.1:585423321-585426435 GCF_018294505.1 Triticum aestivum | reverse complement strand
CACGTCCCCCCGCACCTGCGCCGCGCGCGCCCTCCCTCTCGCCCTGGCTGGGCCCAGCTCCCGCTCCGCTACTCCCTGGCCAGCTCCTCGCCGCGGCCGCTGGCGCCCCGCCCTGTTTTCGCCCGCGCGCGCATCTAATCGATTTTGCCGCCTGGGCGCGCCCCGCCAAGGCCGACGACGTCGTCTGGGCCGACGCCGAGGACGGTCTTGGCCCTCCCCCCGCCAGCGCCCTAGTCGGAACCTCCCCAACACGCATCGAAGAGCACCGCTGCCGTCGGCGTGCGAACGGGACAAAGGCAGAGGCGCGGCTTGGCGGCGAAGATGACCGTTGCAGCGGCGCGTCACAGGTGTGCTCGGGTGAGGGGGGAGCCAAGGAAGGAAGAGCTGGGGGTGCGGTGGAGCTCCAACTCGCCGGCCGGACGGCTGGCCGGGCCGGATGGCCACGGTGGCACCTGGTTTGTGGGCCCAAGCGGTCAGTTTTGTGCTTAGCGCGGGCGAAGCGAGCGATTTCGCAACTTGGTAGTTTTTTGCCACGAATTAGGAAAAAAATGGTAGTTTTTCGCACAAAATCATAAAGTGGTAGTTTTTCGACACGTTTCCGTGAAATGTGGTAGTTTTTGGTTAAATACTCTTGAAAAGCATAATTCATAGAAAAGAGGTTGTGTGTTGATCATGGAAGACGACGGACATTATCAAAGAATACATGGGTAGTTTCCTAGTAAGCTCTAACGGTTGGTAGTGACGCGAGGAGTTAGCGATAGATTTACTTAGACATGGAATGGGCGTGAAGTTGAGTGTATGTAAGAACTATGTAAACTCATTATGAAGGGCTCTTTACCCTTTTCTCTCCTTTATATAAAGTACGCACATTTGTGTGTATTCAAAAAAACAACTTTATGTATGAATGAATTAAGTGGTGGGTGGACATGAAGCTTCTAATCCCGAGCTTATATGCATCCGTATGAACAGTAAAAAATCAAACAATTCTGTCCTTTTTTAATAGACATTGGTAACTGTTTTTCATGCATGCAAACTTTTGTGATAAGACTACCCACAGTGGGAGTAACTTCAGTAGTAACATCGAGTCCAACTTAGCAAATTTGCTTATGTGGCAATGAGTTAATGAGGAAAGAGGTAGTAGTAGTAACTTAGCTAGTTACTGTAACATCAAATGTCCCAATGCAATATGAGTCTATAACATAATAAATGAAGCTCTGCATGTTACCACACTTATGTTACTACCCACTATGAAGGTAGTAATATAGTCTAGGGATATGTGTATGTTACTAGTGTATGTTACTCTTCATTGTGGCTAGTCTAAAATCACTTTCATGAAGGCCCGGGCAAAAATATATCAAATGCTCCAAAAGACTAGTTTTGGAGCATTGATTTTGTTTTTATTGCCCCGAGCTCCAAAAATATCATTCCATTACCAAATTTTGCATGTAGGTAAAACATTTATCAGTGTGTATAAAAAATCTCAGAATTTTTAAAATTTATTTATTTATATTTTACTATTCATCGTTGTGCATGTGAGCTCGAGCATAGAAGAAAACTTTCGGCGGTGGGGATTTTTCTTTGGTCGCTATGTACTCTGTTTTCTTGATCTCCGACAGTGCCGTTCATTAACGATCCACAGCGCATGCGACATCCTATGAGTTGGTAAATTCAAGATTTGTATGTGTAGTTTTGGTGTGCCTTATTTTTCGATACTTCCAAATTTTTCAAAAATTGCCTAGAATGCTCCAAACTTTCTTAAAACATTTTCCAATGCAATGTACAATATGTCTGACAAAATTTAGGAAAATGCAATAACACAGAAAGCTCATGTAAAAGGGCAAAATATATTGTATTATACCATGATATATATTCCCATACATACATACATACACGGTACAACCAAAAGAAAATTCACACATCGAAGTACAGAGTACAAAACGTCCCGGGTACATACAAGCAACCCAAATTCAAGTCCACCAAACTCAGAACTCAGATATTACGAGTGAGCTAGCTCACTTTATTATTCTGCAAAGGTACGGTCGCCAGACCGGCACCTCAAACTTTCACAAGCAGCGGCCGCGGGCCGGGCTCAGTGCTGTCCGGGCAGCTTCTCCTTGATCTTGTCCATGATGCCCTTCTTTTCGCCAGTGCCGTCGGTGGCGTGCGTCCCCGTGCCGGTCACTCCGGTGTGTCCCTGCTGCCCGTGGGTGCCGCCAATGGCTGCTGTACCATGCGCCCCGGTGCCGGTCATTCCGGTGTGACCCTGCTGCCCGTAGGTGCCAGCGGTCTGCTGCTGGTCGCCGTGGCCACCCGGAAGCTTCTCCTTTATCTTATCCTTGATGCCCTTCTTCCTCCTCCCGCCCATGCCATCATCCTCAGACTATCACGACCAACGAGAAAATTCAGCCATTGATTCGTTTAATTTAAATGTAAACGGGAAAAATGCAAATTACAACTAGTGCTAGCAAGAAGCAAGAAGTATACGTATACGCACCGAGCTGGAGCTACTAGAGCTGCCGGACCGCTGCAGGATCCCTCCGGCCTTGTGCTCCTCTCTCGTGGGCTGGAAATGCCCACCAGCGGCCGCGCCGGTGCGCACGCCGCCGTGCGCCCCCATGCCGGTGCCGACGCCATGCCCGGCCACCGGGTTGCCGTACTCGTCGACGCGGTTAGTCGCCTGGCCGTGCTCCATCTTGCACAGGTGTTGATCTTGATTATCTCAGAAATCTGGTATGTTGTCTTCCTCACTTCCTCAGTTAGTCTGCAGCTCGTGGTTGTGGAAGCAGGTGCAGCACGAGGCGCCATTTATAAGCCGTTTGCGGCGAGGGGATAGGATCGTCAGAGGCGCTACGTGTGCAGGCATGAGTGGGCTGACCGGCGGGAGCCGGTGACTGGTGACTAGCCCATAAAGAGAGGCCGGGACCATCATTTATACTGAAAAATTGTCTTCAGTACCCGACCCCCGCGTCGCCTGGGAGGCGACTCGGGGGAACCCTAGCCCGCCGCGCCGCCACCCCCTCTCCCCGGCTCCCCTGCCGCGCCGCCGCCGGAGGAAACCGCCGGGCGAAGCCCGCGCGGCGGACGGCGGCGGCGGGGCTTCCCGCTCGCGCGCGC
>NC_057809.1:585220800-585423121 GCF_018294505.1 Triticum aestivum | reverse complement strand
GTTCCCGACGGCGACCGCTCCAGGTGGGGAAGGCTCGGCCTCCGGCGCTGCGGCCGTCGCGGCGCTCCCCGGCGGCCCTCTGCTTCGTCTCGCGCTTCTCCTTCTCTGGGTGGGTGGAGTGGCTTGGCCTGGAGCTTGGCCGGCCGTGGCGGCGGCGTAGGCGTGCGGGTGCTTAGGCGCCAGATTTGGTCCGCGCTCGATCTGGCCGCCGGCTGCTGTTGGCGGCGAGGAAGGGATCTGGCGTGGTGGTGACGCCCCATAGCGCCGCCGCCGCACCCCTCGCCTCCCCTCCCTATGCTGCCGCCTAAGGGCCTCCCAATGATGCGATTTTGGTGGTCGGGATCCAGATCGGGGGAAACCCGGGTCGGCTCCGGCCGGCCGCGACGACGACGACGCCTGCGGGCGCCGATTTCTTCATGGAGACGTCTGTCAAGGTCTGCCCTTCCACTCCCCACCACCTAGCTTCTCGGGTGAAAACCTAACTCCGGTGGGCGGCGGCGGCGTCTTTGGCGCCGTGACCTTCTTGAAGGCGCCGCCTTGAGGGCTGGGTGGTGGCGGGCGCTGTTTGGGGTGGGTAACAGCTGCTGACGGCGTGCCCTTCTTCGCCCAAGCCTCCGCTTTTCCTCCGACGCGTCCAGGTTCTCCTGGGGGTGCCGTTTTGGAGTAAGCGTTGGCTGGGGGGAGGGTGGAGCGGTGCTCCATCTCACTCATTGATGGCGGCGGATGTCGGCGGCGTGGCGCTGTGGAGGCTCGACGTCCGATGCACGGAGATGGACTCGCGCAGGAGGAGGTTGCTGTTTGGCGTCATGGTGGCGTCAATGGCGGAGTGGCCAGACATGGTAGATGCCTCAATTTGATCTGAAGACGGACCTGTGGAAGATGGCGGCGGCGACACACGAGTGCGTCTGACCGGATTATGCCCCAGACCAGGTATGTGGCTCGGCTGGGGCTTCCGAATGTGTTTCGGCTTCCAGCTATTGATGTTAGGATTACGTGAGTGGTCTGGGTAGTGGCCCGGCTAGCTCTCTTTCATCATATTGGATAGGAGTAGTGGCATATGTTGCCAAGATGGTGGATTCAGGCACATTGGTGTAATACTTTGTATGGTCATCGTGAATAATCAATAAAGTGGCTGTATGCATCTTCCAGATGCAGAGGCCGGGGGTCATCCTCCTTTTCTAAAAAAAAAATAAAGAGAGGCCGGACGTGTGCAGCTACTGGACGCGTCCGGGATACCACGTCTCAGCTTGTTCTCGAGGTAGAAGTGATGACACACGGGGGATACAGTCCCTGAAACACGTTCTCTCCGCTTGCAAAAGTCCCTCTTGTTTGCTCCGGAAAATGAAAGCTGGAATTGTCGGCATGGAATGAAAACTAAACAAAATAGACCAAACCCATGTATATTTCATTATTATAAATGGTACTAATGCGTCAGTTTTTCTAAATTATATGTCACTTCTATAATTGATCGAAAATAGATTGAATACAACCAGATACAGAGTAAAAGCATCTAACCGATCCTCAAAGAGAACTTCTCTAACGGACACTTAGCCGAAGCCTACAGCCGGACTTAACATATCCGGCCCCTCAAACGTCCGCGGACATTAACCGAGCACTTCTCAAAAAATGTAATCCATATACTGACACCTCAATTATCATATCTTAAATCTGTACAAACTCATGCAACTACGTCGACGCACATGCATCGTTCAGCTACTCCATCACACTACACTAAACATGGCATCGGACTACCAAAATTTGTCATGTTTGGCTATGGTGGAGTTCATCCACGGCTGCCCTTGTCCTTGCCGTCGCCCTTGCCGTCCTTCTCGCGGAAGTACCAGTCGAGCTGGATATGCTCATTGTCAGAGCTCTCCTCGCTGTTGTTGTCCTCCTTCTCCTCCTTCGGTGGCAATCCGGCCATGACACGGACCGCTCGATTTCTGCTCTCGGGCGAGGGCGCGCGTGTTCCTCCGCTGTCGTTTCTTCATAATGTGGGCACGGATGGCTTCCTCGCGGCCGCCCGCGCCGCCGCAACAGCCGCCTCCGCCGTCACCATTTTCGTCGTGATACGGGCCTCGGCGGCCCTTATCTTCTCCTTCCCACGGCGGGCCGTCCGTTTTCGGTGGGACTCATACTCTGCCCGACCGGTGATGAGGAAGGACAGGTGTTCTAGCCGGGACCGCGAGGATCTAGCACCAGAGGACCCCGAGCACCCGTTGAGACGACGCTATGGCGTCGCGGCGGACGGGTCCGTCCGTCGGCCGGGCGATGTCCTCCCGGGAGCGGCGGAGTGCAATGCAGACTATCATTGCCTCCTTCAACCCACACGGGGTGACATCCTAATCGACATATCCAGACTGGCCGGAGTTCGATCCGCTGCCTGCCATGGCGGAGAAGGCCGAAAACCGCCAGAGGTGAGCTTGGGTGGCAGAGGGAAGTGATGGGGAGTGGAGTGAAGTGGCTAGGGTTTGCTCCGTGAGAAGGTGGGGGCGAATATAAGTGGGGTCGGGTGGGCCAGCTTGGGTCAGGTCCACGTGGTGGGCGTGCCCAGGGCGTCTCCGTATCCGCCCCATATTTGGGATAGATATAGGGGTTGCCGGTCAGCCCGAGCGTTTGAGGCCCGTTTGAGGCGTCTGTTTGTGTCGAAAAAACGTGACCGGTCAGTGACCGGGCAGCTTGCCCGGGTGTATGAGGCGGGTTTGAGAGGTTCGACTGTTGTCTTGGTGAGCTCACGGCAGATGCCATGGGATGGCTAAAGAGAGGAACATGCACGAGGGCACCGGTGGGCTCGAGAGACGAGGTTGGCACGAGCACGCGAGGAACACGAGACGTACCCAGGTTCGGGGCTCTCCAGAGAGATAGTACCCCTAGTCTTGCCAAGTGTGGTTTATACAAGGTGGATACAAACTTTCTCCTAGAGCTGTTCTGGGGAGGAAGGAAGACCGGCCAGTTCGTGCGCTGCTCCTCTGTGTGTGTGTGCGCTAAAGATTGATCGACCGGCCCCTTGCATGAAGGGGCACCGGGGGGGGGGGGGGTCTTATAGGCCGCCCTCCGAGGTTACAATGGTAATGCTACATGGGTGCGTGCCCTGGTGTAAGCATCTAGGATCCTACAGTGGGGGCCGTTGGGTCTACCAGGTCCGCCAGGTGCGAGAGTCACCGGGTCCACCGGGTGAGGGCCGTACCGGGGCCGCCGGGCACGGGTACGACCAGCTGCCGGGTACTATGGCACGCCTTGCCAGGCGTCATGGGATGGTCAGCGCCGCCCGCTACAGGGCCGTGCCTCTAGGACACCGCCGCCCCTGGCGGGGACGTGGGAGCGTTGTTGCCGCGCCCGCCGAGGCCGGCGTAATGGAGGGGATTCTGTAGCCATACTTGCTTGTCACCGGGTTGACTTCTCATGGACGGCTGGCATACGCTAGTTCACTCATTATTACTCCACGAGTATTCATGTTCCATACAACCATATCTCATTGAAATATATTGCAAACACACCTGCAACAAAATGCGGGGTATCGTCTAGTTTATACAACAACTACAACATATTAACTAGAGAGTTAGTGTTTACTATCATGGACATCATATAGCTTCACATGCCATGTATAATAATAATAATATATTCATGTACTTATTCAAATTTTGTTTGGTGATCCATGTGTAACCAGCCCCTACCCATGAATATTTGGGTTTCTTTTTTATGATGGCATTGAATTTTTGAGTTACTCATGAATTTTACTTATGGATGAAAAATCATACCAATACTCAATCCATGGGAGTTGGTATCCACGAATCCAAACCCATGGGTTAAATTGCCATGAAACGTATTTGAGCCAAGACTAAAATAGACATCTATGGTGGTTTCTCTACCTAATGTGTTTAAAGGTCACAAATTGACGCACCCTTTTTGTGGCGGGCCTTCGACCTGTTTCAGATAGGGCCCTTTCCAGTAGCGTGGCGTATAGGAAAGGTTACCATTTTGTGACATGCCTTTACTTTACTCTGGTTATTTGTGTTTCCTCGATATTATTGGTTGCAGGGTTGCCTTGGTTTGTGTTTCTTGAGATGAATTTTGTGGTCAAAAGATGCTTGTCTCGGATGTAAATTCAAACTTTGGACATCACCTTCTCTCTATTTGATGCCATATCACATGCGTGTTTACATATGCAACATAGAGAACATAACATGAATAGTAAAATTGAAAATAAAAAATTCAATTTTTTATGAATTTTTTGTGGTAAACTTTGACAAATGATCTAAGTGCTTGCAAATTTTCATCATGAGATCACATTCTAGAAGGCGTGACAAAAAAATCAATGCTCCGAAAAATGCTATTTCCGAAAGTATTTGGAAATATTTTCAAAATTAAAAAAATTAAAATATTCACATATTCAAAGTAGTTTATTTCAAATGAATAAATGAGAAAACAAAAACAAAAAATAACAATATAAAAGGGGACATAAAAATAAAATAAAAAGGAAAAAGAAAATAGCAGCCCTCACAAACACATGGCTCATATAACAACTAACACACAGAGAGACAAAAACACACAGGCCCATGGCGAAGCATAAAACGGCCCGACAAAAAAGGAAATAAAATTTTTCTTTTTCGCTTGACTCTTCCAAAAAATAAATCTACACCGTGCCATACTACTATACTGTGCAAGACAGCTTGACGGTCTTCTGCAGTAGCAACTGCTATGAGAATGGAAGTACTTCATCCGTTCCAAAATAAATGTCAATTTTATATTAATCTTAGTATAAAATTATATTAAATTTAAGACACTTATTTTAAGACGGAGCGAGTATATGTGAATGCAATTAGGACGACGTGAAGTTCCCATGCGATTTGGACCTCTGCGGGATTGTAGTGGAAGCAAGCAAAAGACGCAGACACAGGACTCAGGCCCTCAGGTGCGACATGAGCAGGGCCGGGCCTATAGTTGTGCAAAACGTGCGGCCAACACAGGGCCCATGAATTTTGGGGGCGACAATTTTTTTTCTATAGGCCTAGTCAAGCCAGCAGGCCGAAAGGCCCGGATACCGATGGCCTGAAAGAATACCGATCGTTCTCACGATCTACAGTCGTGAGCGCAGGGCAACCCCGATCTACGATACTAACCCTAAGGGCGCAGTAGCCAGATCGCAGCTGCAGACTAACGACGCAGCACAGGACCGGCGGCAAGGCCCGCAACCCTGGGAGGCATGGCAACAACAAGGGCTTGTTTGGTTCCACGTAATCCCTCGGGGATCCCCGTGCAAAACCGGGGCATACAGCCCACGGGGCAAAGTCGGCCCGCGGAAAACTACAGGAGCATTTGGTTGCTCGTTCATCAGGGATTATGGATCCCGATCTGCGTCGTTTCCACGGGGCAGTTTTCCACGTCACCAGGGGTCGGGGAGGAAACCCATGACGCGGTGCCTGATTCTCTGTCGTCTCCATCCAGCGACAACCCCTTGCCATAGGCCTCCAGTCCTCCTTCTCCCCTCCTCTGGCGTCCAAACTGCAACATTATATTTTCCATGGTTTGTATGGGGATACCATATGAGCAGGGAAATCCCTGTTTGGGGTTTCCTACCCTGGCTTTTCCATCCCCAACAACCAAATGAGCCCCAACAGTAGGTGAGTAGGACAGGCACACGGCTGGTTTCCGGCGACGCGCGCCCTAAATCAGCTTAACCAAATGAACCTTCAAATTAAATATTCAGGAGCACTGACTACATCCTTCATGACAGATGCTAGATCGCCTCGTTGCCACTTTCCCTCTTCTTTTTTAAATCATAGTAATACTAATGAAGGTGCATCGTCTTCGTCAATCAATCTCGGCGTGATGGCGTCTCGCCTCCGGGCTGCTCTCCACTCCTTGAGCCCCTCTTGCCTCGTCCAGGAACAATTCAACCAGGCAAGTTTCACGTCTGTGAATTCTGCTGTCTTAGTTCAACGAATAGTTTGCTCCTAGATCTCAAAAAAATAGTTTGCTGCTAACTGTTTGATGTGTATCCCTTTAATTTTTCCATCATTTGGATAGTTTTATATTAATTGGTCTAGTCGTCTTGCGTTTCAAAAGCCAAGTTATATCCTCTAAAAATCTATCTAGGGAATATGAATCTGGTTACCAGAAACATAAGAAAAGAAAAAAAGAATTAGAGGATTTAATTCAACATCGTAAAGGAGTTGTAGATAAATTAATTATAGTTTTATTTTTCTAAGAAAGTAGGCCTCATTTTAGAGTTTGGCACGGGGCCTCAAATTTTGTCGGCCCGGCCCTGAACATGAGCCGTCCAGACACAAATATATCAACGAACGACACAGTGACACGCATTGGCAGTCCAGGCAGACAATGCATATATACACGCAGCTTCCTCTGCGACGCATGACCGCACATATAATGCGCGCGCACATATAATGCGCGCGCACATACATAAGTTAGAGCATCTCCAGCAGTTGGCCTATTAGGAGACGCTAAAAATCGCTTTTTGGGACGCACCGACGCAAACCACGCGTTGAGGGCGTGATGCCCCTCAGTCGCGGCGCCCAAGTTTTTAAAAAAATTAAATTTAGGCATAAATACGGCGCAAATTTAACCAAATTTCGACGAGTTCATACATATATAAAATATTTTACAAAAAAAGAAAAAAAAAACGCTACTAGGCCCGCCGTCTCCCTTGCCGCTCCTCACCGCCTGTCGCCCTTGCAGCTCCACATGCCGAGGAGGCTGTAGAACCGCGTGTAGTCGCCGCCGCCGTCGTCGTCGTCGTCGTTGTCGCCTCCTCCGCGGCCGCCGTCCCTGCTGCAACCCTCCCCAGGTTGGCGTGGCGGGTTGGACGATCCGGGGGCTTCCTCGTCCTCGTCGCTGTTGAGAATCACCACGCCATGCTCGTCCTCGCGCCCACGCTTGCGGGCGGCTATCTCCTCCAGGGCCCGGCACTGCCGGACCATCTCGTCGCAGAGGTAGTCATCCCGGGCACACTGTAGGGCGTCCGCGTCGGAGAAGCCGCGCCGGGCTATCTCCTCATACTCCACGGGGAGGCCGGGCTCCGGCTTCGGCCTGACGAGGACGAAATGGCCAGAGGCGGGGGTGGAGTCGTCGATGCGGACACCGGAGCGGCGGATGCACGCGCTGACAGGCGTGTCCTGGGGCTCCGGCTTGACGGGGCGGAGGTAGGGAGAGCCGAACGAGCGGCCGGATGAGGAGGAGGACGCCCCGGGGTCCATGCTCCTCGGCGTTCACGAGCTCCCACGCCGGCGAGAGAAGGACGGGGGAGCGGGGTACTCCAGCCTCGGCGTGTTGCCGACCTTGATGTACTCGAGGAAGGCCTCCAGCGTGCGACCGGGCATGCCCCACCATCGGCGCCGGTCTTCGGAGTTGAGCCTTTTGGAGGTCACGACGCCGTTGGTGGCCTCGAGCTGCTCGACGTGGCGGCGGCGGAAGTAGGGCTCCCACAGCGGGCTGTCAGGGACGTACCGTGGACTTTCCCTCGCTGCCCGCGGCAGAGAGGCGCGGATACGCGCGATCTCCGCACGCCGCGCCGCCCCGATGGACGGTGGTGGCACCGGGACCCCGCCGGCGCTGATCCTCCACGACCCGGGCACCCGCATGTCTGGCGGGACCGGGTACTCGGCCTCGTAGAGGAGCCGAGCTTCGTCCTCATGAAGGTGGTGGCGGCCGAAGCCGTTCACCGCCGCACCGTCACCTGGGAAGCAATCGGCCATGGTTTGAACTGGAGACGACGAGCGGAGAGGGAGGAATTGGGGAGAAACGGCGCGTCGGCGGTGGAAAGTCTATGCGTGACCGACGCGCTGGGGGTCGGCTTATATAGGCGGGGGCGCCGCGCGTACGCATGGCCGCCGTGCATACGCGTGGCGGGCGAGGGACGCGCGTCGTCTGGTCTTCACTGCGCCGCCCGTGAGGCATCAATGGAGGAGGCTGACTGGCACGACAGCGCGCGGCAGCTTTGTCATTGATTCGCCGCGGGAAACGAGGCGATGAGGACGACGAAGCGACGAGAAGAGAGACGAGTCGCTGGCAAGGAGGGCCCGCGGCTCTTTCGCGTCAAAAACGATTCGCCCGGCGCCCCCCAGCGTGCCGGGTTCGGGCTGGGTCCGCCGGCGCCAATTTCGGCCCGAGCCGGCGAAAAGTGAGCCCTTGGGGGCGCGACTGGGCCGATTTTTCGGCGCCGGCGGCGAAAAAGTTGCCTGGGGGCCTTATTAGGGGCACGGCTGGAGATGCTCTAACCGTGCATGCGTATTAGAACTAGCACGTCGGTGTTGAGGAACGTAGCAGAAATTCAAAATTTTCCTACGTGTCACCAAGATCTATCTATGGAGAAACTAGCAACGAGGGGAAGGAGAGTGCATCTACATACCCTTGTAGATCGCTAAGCGGAAGCGTTCAAGTGAACGGGGTTGATGGAGTCGTACTCGTCGTGATCCAAATCACCGATGACCAAGTGCCGAACGCACGGCACCTTCGCGTTCAACACACGTACAGGCCGGTGACGTCTCCCATGCCTTGATCCAGCAAGGAAAGAGGGAGAGGTTGAGGAATACTCCATCCAAGAGCAGCACAACGACGTGGTGGTGGTGGAGGAGCGTGGCAATCCTGCAGGGCTTCGCCAAGCACCACGGGAGAGGAAAAGGACTTGGGAGAGGGGAGGGCAGCACCAAAGGCAAAGGTGTGGCTGCCCTCCCACCCCCACACATATATATAGGGGCAAGGGAGAGGTGGGCGCAGCCTTGGCCCTTCCTCCAAGGAAGGGTGCGGCTAGGGAGGAGTCCCTCCTCCCCAAGGCACCTCGGAGGTGCCTTCCCCCTTTAGGACTCTTCCTTTCCTTATCCCTTGGCGCATGGGCCTCTTGGGGCTGGTGCCCTTGGCCCATATAGGCCAAGGCGCACCCCCTTACAGCCCATGTGGCCCCCCGGGGCAGGTGGCCCACCCGGTGGACCCCAAGGACCCTTCCGGTGGTCCCGGTACAATACCGGTGACCCTGAAACTTGTCCGGTGACCAAAACAGGACTTCCCATATATAAATCTTTACCTCCGGACCATTCCGGAACTCCTCGTGACGTGCGGGATCTCATCCGGGACTCCGAACAACATTCGGTAACCACATACAAACTTCCTTTATAACCCTAGCATCATCGAACCTTAAGTGTGTAGACCCTACGGGTTCGGGAGACATGCAGATATGACCGAGACGTTCTCCGGTCAATAACCAATAGCGGGATCTGGATACCCATGTTGGCTCCCACATGTTCCACGATGATCTCATCGGATGAACCACGATGTCAAGGACTTAATCAATCCCGTATACAATTCCCTTTGTCTATCGGTACGATACTTGCCCGAGATTCGATCGTCGGTATCCCGATACCTTGTTCAATCTCGTTACCGGCAAGTCTCTTTACTCGTTCCGTAACACATCATCCCGTGATCAACTCCTTGGTCAAATTGTGCACATTATGATGATGTCCTACCGAGTGGGCCCAGAGATACCTCTCCGTCACACGGAGTGACAAATCCCAGTCTCGATTCGTGCCAACCCAACAGACACTTTCGGAGATGCCCGTAGTGTACCTTTATAGCCACCCAGTTACGTTGTGACGTTTGGCACACCCAAAGCATTCCTACGGTATCCGGGAGTTGCACAATCTCATGGTCTAAGGAAATGATACTTGACATTAGAAAAGCTTTAGCATACAAACTACACGATCTAGTGCTATGCTTAGGATTGGGTCTTGTCCATCACATCATTCTCCTAATGATGTGATCCCGTTATCAACGACATCCAATGTCCATGGTCAGGAAACCGTAACCATCTATTGATCAACGAGCTAGTCAACTAGAGGCTTACTAGGGACATGGTGTTGTCTATGTATCCACACATGTATCTGAGTTTCCTATCAATACAATTCTAGCATGGATAATAAACGATTATCATGAACAAGGAAATATAATAATAATCAATTTATTATTGCCTCTAGGGAATATTTCCAACAGTCTCCCACTTGCACTAGAGTCAATAATCTAGTTCACATCGATATGTGATTAACACTCAAGGTCACATCCCCATGTGACTAACACCCAAAGAGTTTACTAGAGTCAATAATCTAGTTCACATTTACCATGTGATTAACACTCGATGAGTTCTGGGTTTGATCATGTTATGCTTGTGAGGGAGGTTATAGTCAACGGGTCTGAACCTTTCAGATCCGTGTGTGCTTTACAAATCTCTATGTCATCTCCTAGATGCAGCTACCACGTTCTATTTGGAGCTATTCCAAATAACTGTTCTACTATACGAATCCAGTTTACTACTCAGAATAATCTGGATTAGTGTCAAAGTTTGCATCGGCATAACCCTTTACGACGAACTCTTTTACCACCTCCATAATCGAGAAAATTCCTTAGTCCACTAGTTACTAAGGATAACTTTGACCGCTGTCCTGTGATCCATTCTTGGATCACTCTTGTACCCCTTGACTGACTCATGGTAAGGCACACTTCAGGTGTGGTACACAGCATAGCATACTGTAGAGCCTATGTCTTAAGCATAGGGGACGGCCTTCGTCCTTTCTCTCTATTCTGCCGTGGTCGAGCTTTAAGTCTTAACTTCATACCTTACAACTCAGGCAAGAACTCCTTCTTTGACTGATCCATCTTGAACACCTTCAAGATCATGTCAAGGTATGTGCTTATTTGAAAGTTCCATTAAGCGTTTTGATCTATCCTTATAGATCTTGATGCTCAATGCTCAAGCAGCTTAATCCAGGCTTTCTATTGAAAACACTTTCCAAATAACCATATATGCTTTCCAGAAATTCTACGTCATTTCTGATCAACAATATGTCAACAACATATACTCATCAGAAATTCTATAGTGCTCCCACTCACTTCTTCGGAAATACAAGTTTCTCATAAACTTTGTATACACCCAAAATCTTTGATCATCTCATCAAAGCATACATTCCAACTCCGAGATGCTTACTCCAGTCCTCAGAAGGATAGATGGAGCTTTGCATACTTATTAGCATCTTTCAGGATTGACAAAACCTTCCGGTTGTATCACATACAACCTTTCCTCAAGAAAAATCGTCGAGGAAACAATGTTTTGACATCCTATCTGCAAGATTTCATAAATAACGCAGTAATCGCTAATATAATTCCAACAGACTCTTAGCATCGCTACGAGTGATAAAGTCTCACCGTAGTCAACTCCTTGAACTTGTCGGAAAACATCTTAACGACAAGTCGAGCTTTCTTAATGGTGATACTTACCATCATTGTCCGTCTTCCTTTTAAAATCCATCTGTACTCAACAGCCTTACGACCATCGAGCTGTTCCGCCAAAGTCTACACTTTGTTTTCATACATGGATCCTCTCTCGGATTTTATGGCCTCGAGCCATTTATCGGAATCCGGGCCCACCATCGCTTCTCCATGGCTTGTAGGTTCATTGTTGTCTAGCAACATGACTTCCAAGACAGGATTACATACCACTCTGAAGTAGTACGCATCCTTGTCATCCTATGATGTTTGGTAGTGACTTGATCTGAAGTTTCATGATCACTATCATAAGCTTCCACTTCAATTGGTGTAGGTGCCACATGAACAACTTCCTGTGCCCTGCTACACACTAGTTGAAGTGAAGGTTCAATAACCTCATCAAGTCTCCACCATCCTCCCACTCAATTCTTTCGAGAGAAACTTTTCCTCAAGAAAGGACCTGATTCAAGAAACAATCTCTTATTGCTTTCGGATCTGAGACAGGAGGTATACCCAACTGTTTTGGGTGTCCTATGAAGATGCATTTATCCGCTTTGGGTTCAAGCTTATCAGCCTGAAACTTTTTCACATAAGCGTTGCAGCCCCAAACTTTTTAAGAAATGACAGCTTAGGTTTCTCTAAACCATAGTTCATACGGTGTCATCTCATAGGAATTACGTGGTGCCCTATTTAAAGTGAATGTGGTTGTCTCTAATGCCTAACCCATAAACTATCATGGTAATTCGATAAGAGACATCATGGTATGCATCATATCCAATAGGGTGCAATTATGATGTTCGGACACACCATCACACTATGGTGTTCCAGGCTGTATCAGTTGTGAAACAATTTCCACAATGTCTTAATTCTGTGCCAAACTCGTAATTCAGATATTCATCTCTATGATCATATCATAGATCTTCTATCCTCTTGTCACGACGATCTTTCAACTTCACACTAAAATTACTTGAACCTTTCAATAATTCAGACTCGTGATTCATCAAGTAAATATACTCAACATCTACTCAAATCATCTGTGAAGTAAGAACATAACGATATCCACTACATGCCTCAGCACTCATTGGACTGCACACATCAAAATGTATTCCTTCCAACAAGTTGCTTTCTAGTTCCATTTTACTGAAAACGAGGCTTTCAGTCATCTTGCCCATGTGGTATGATTTGCATGTCTCAAGTGATTCAAAACCAAGTTAGTCCAAACGATCCATTTGCATGGAGTTTCTTCATGCATATATACCAATAGACATGGTTCGCATGTCTCAAACTTTTCAAAAAATGAGTGAGTCCAAAGATCCATCAACATGGAGCTTCTTCATGCGTTTTGTACCGATATGACTTACGTGGTAGTGCCACAAGTAGGTGGTACTATCATTACTATCTTATATCTTTTGGCATGAACATGTGTATCACTACGATCGAGATTCAATAAACCATTCATTTTAGGTGCAAGACCATTGAAGGTATTATTCAAATAAACAAAGTAACCATTATTCTCCTTAAATGAATAACCGTATTGCGATAGACATAATCCAATCACGTCTATGCTCAACGCAAACACCAAATAACAATTATTTAGGTTTAACACCAATCTCGATGGTAGAGGGAGCGTGCGATGCTTGATCATATCAACATTGGAAACACTTCCAACACATATCGTCAGCTCACCTTTAGCTAGTCTCCGTTTATTCCGTAGCTTTTATTTCGAGTTACTAACACTTAGCAACCGAACCGGTATCTAATACCCTGGTGCTACTAGGAGTACTAGCAAAGTACACATCAACACAATGTATATCCAATATACTTCTATCGACCTTGCCAGCCTTCTAATCTACCAAGTATCTAGGGTAATCCCGCTCCAGTGGCTGTTCCCCTTATTACAGAAGCACTTAGTCTCGGGTTTGGGTTCAACCTTGGGTTTCTTCACTAGAGCAGCAGCTGAATTGCCGTTCCATGAAGTATCCCTTCTTGCCCTTGCCCTTCTTGAAACTAGTGGTTTCGCCAACCATCAACAATTGATGCTCCTTCTTGATTTCTACTTTTGTGGTGTCAATCATCGCGAATATCTCAAGGATCATCATATATGTCCCTAATATATTATAGTTCATCACGAAGCTCTAGCAGCTTGGTGGCAATGACTTCGGAGAAACATCACTTTCTCATCTGGAAGATCAACTCCCACTCGATTCAAATGATTGTTGTACTCAGACAATCTGAGCACAAACTCAACAATTGAGCTTTTCTCCCTTAGTTTGCAGGCTAAGAAAATCGTCTGAGGTCTTATACCTCTTGACGTGGGCACGAGGCTGAAATCCCAATTTCAGCCCTCGAAGCATCTCATATGTTTCGCGACGTTTCAAAACGTCTTCGGTGCCTCAACTCTAAACCATTTAGCATTACGCACTGAACTATCATGTAGTCATCAAAACGTGTATGTCAGATGTTCGCAACATCCACAGACGACGTTCGAGGTTCAGCACACTGAGCGGTGCATTAAGGACACAAGCCTTCTATGAAGCAATGAGGACAATCCTCAGTTTACGGACCTAGTCCGCTTAATTGCTATTATCAACTTTCAACTAATTTTTCTCTAGGAACATAACTAAACAGTAGAACTAAAGCACGAGCTACGACATAATTTGCGAAGACCTTTTGACTATGTTGAGGATAATTTAGTTCATCTTATGAACTCCCACTCAGATAGACATCCCTCTAGTCATCTAAGTGATTACATGATCCGAGTCAACTAGGCCGTGTCCGATCATCACGTGAGACGGACTAGTCAACATCGGTGAACATCTTCATGCTGATCGTATCTACCATACGACTCATGCTCGACCTTTTGGTCTTCTGTGTTCCGAGGCCATGTCTGTACACATGCTAGGCTCGTCAAGTCAACCTAAGTGTTTGCATGTGTAAATCTGTCTTACACCCGTTGTATGTGAACGTTGGAATCAAACACCCGATCATCACGTGGTGCTTTGAAACAACGAACTGTCGCAACGGTGCACAGCTAGGGGGAACACCTTCCTGAAATTTTAATGAGGGATCATCTTATTTACTACCGTTGTTCTAAGCAAACAAGATGCATAAACATGATAAACATCACATGCAATCAAATAGTGACATGATATGGCCAATATCATATTGCTCCTTTTGATCTCCATCTTCGGGGCTCCATGATCATCTTGTCACCGGCATGACACCATGATCTCCATAATCATGATCTCCATCATCATGTCTTCATGAAGTTGTCTCGTCAACTATTACTTCTACTACTACACCTAACGGTTAGCAATAAAGTAAAGTAATTACATGACGTTTATGTTGACACGCAGGTCATAAATAAATTAAGACAACTCCTATGGCTCCTGCCGGTGGTCATACTCATCGACATGCAAGTCGTGATTCCTATTACAAGAACATGATCAATCTCATACATCACATATATCATTCATCACATCCTTTTGGCCATATCACATCACATAGCATACCCTGCAAAAACAAGTTAGACGTCCTCTAATTGTTGTTTGCATGTTTTACGTGGCTGCTATGGGTTTCTAGCAAGAACGTTTCTTACCTACGCAAAAACCACAACGTGATATGCCAATTGCTATTTACCCTTCATAAGGACCCTTTTCATCGAATTCGATCCGACTAAAGTGGGAGAGACAGACACCCGCTAGCCACCTTATGCAACTAGTGCATGTCAGTCGGTGGAACCAGTCTCACGTAAGAGTACGTGTAAGGTCGGTCCGGGCCGCTTCATCCCACGATGCCGCCGAATCAAGATAAGACTAGTAACGGCAAGCATATTGAACAAAATCAACGCCCACAACTACTTTGTGTTCTACTCGTGCATAGAAACTACGCATAGAGCTAGCTCATGATGCCACTGTTGAGGAACATAGCAGAAATTCAAAATTTTCCTACGTGTCACCAAGATCTATCTATGGAGAAACTAGCAACGAGGGGAAGGAGAGTGCATCTACATACCCTTGTAGATCGCTAAGCGGAAGCATTCAAGTGAACGGGGTTGATGGAGTCGTACTCGTCGTGATCCAAATCACCGATGACCAAGTGCTGAACGCACGACACCTCCGCGTTCAACACACGTACAGCCCGGTGACGTCTCCCATGCCTTGATCCAGCAAGGAGAGAGGGAGAGGTTGAGGAAGACTCCATCCAGCAGCAGCACAACGGCGTGGTGGTGGTGGAGGAGCATGGCAATCCTGCAGGGCTTCGCCAAGCACCACGGGAGAGGAGAAGGACTTGGGTGAGGGGAGGGCTGCACCAAAGGCAAAGGTGTGGCTGCCCTCCCACCCCCACACACATATATAGGGGCAAGGGAGAGGGGGGGCGTAGCCTTGGCCCTTCCTCCAAGGAAGGGTGCGGCTAGGGAGGAGTCCATCCTCCCCAAGGCACCTCGGAGGTGCCTTCCCCCTTTAGGACTCTTCCTTTCCTTATCCCTTGGCGCATGGGCCTCTTGGGGCTGGTGCCCTTGGCCCATATATGCCAAGGCGCACCCCCTTACAGCCCATGTGGCCCCCCAGGGCAGGTAGCCCCACCCGGTGGACCCCCGGGACCCTTTCGGTGGTCCCGGTACAATACCGGTGACCCCGAAACTTGTCCGGTGACCAAAACAGGACTTCCCATATATAAATCTTTACCTCCGGACCATTCCGGAACTCCTCGTGACGTCCGGGATCTCATCCGAGACTCCGAACAACATTCGGTAACCACATACAAACTTCCTTTATAACCCTAGCATCATCGAACCTTAAGTGTGTAGACCCTACGGGTTCGGGAGACATGCAGACATGACCGAGACGTTCTCCGGTCAATAACCAATAGCGGGATCTGGATACCCATGTTGGCTCCCACATGTTCCACGATGATCTCATCTGATGAACCACGATGTCAAGGACTTAATCAATCACGTATACAATTCCCTTTGTCTATCGGTACGATACTTGCCCGAGATTCGATCGTCGGTATCCCGATACCTTGTTCAATCTCGTTACCGGCAAGTCTCTTTACTCGTTCCGTAACACATCATCTCGTGATCAACTCCTTGGTCACATTGTGCACATTATGATGATGTCCTACCGAGTGGGCCCAGAGATACCTCTCCGTCACACGGAGTGACAAATCTCAGTCTCGATTCGTGCCAACTCAACAGACACTTTCGGAGATGCCCGTAGTGTACCTTTATAGCCACCCAGTTACTTGTGACGTTTGGCACACCCAAAGCATTCCTACGGTATCCGGGAGTTGCACAATCTCATGGTCTAAGGAAATGATACTTGACATTAGAAAAGCTTTAGCATACGAACTACACGATCTAGTGCTATGCTTAGGATTGGGTCTTGTCCATCACATCATTCTCCTAATGATGTGATCCCGTTATCAACGACATCCAATGTCCATGGTCAGGAAACCGTAACCATCTATCGATCAACGAGCTAGTCAACTAGAGGCTTACTAGGGACATGGTGTTGTCTATGTATCCACACATGTATCTGAGTTTCCTATCAATATAATTCTAGCATGGATAATAAACGATTATCATGAATAAGGAAATATAATAATAATCAATTTATTATTGCCTCTAGGGCATATTTCCAACAGTCGGAGCATCTACAGTCGGACTTGGCAAATTCAGTCCCTCAAACGTCCACTACAAGAAAATTGAGATACTGTGACGAAAATCCTCGTGACGGTGGTTGACAACGTCACATATGTATCTAATGTGTGACAGTCTAGAGGTCGTGTCACTGATTTTAGTAAATCAGTGACGCTTAATGTCATTGAATCGACTCGAACGCTGAGCACCACCTAGGTACCAATTTCTATGAAGTTTTGGTAATTTTCATGACGAACCTGCTACAGTCACGGACTATGCTTCGGTATTTATCTATGGCGTCCACACGTAGGACCCATGAGAATTTCTTTACGGCGTATGGAGCAATGTAAATATTTTCTGAGTGTAATATAAATAAGTAGTGGCCAAAAAAGAAGCTCATTGGTTGCGCCAGTGAGCTGATGGGTATGGCAAACAAAAAAAGTACTCCCTCCCACATGGTTTTTCCTGTAGGGATTTCCAACAAGAGAGAGTTCACACGTTGATCTAAACTATGCGAATATATCTTTATTATGTCATTGTACTACACGACCTACGGTAGGAATATTTCGGAGGTGAAAATTTTATCTGCGGGTATTTTTCGCTATTCTAGCACAACAAATATTTGTATTTATGTCTAACCCACATGTAGAGCAGACTTTTTTCCCCAATGTTTCATAATTTTTTGATCAGATTATACGCGTACATGGTATGTTTTTTCAAAAAGAAAGATCCCCTGGTCCCTGGAAAAAAGAAGATCCCCTGGTGCCTTTTTACTCTTTATTATATTAGCAGATTATACACAAATATGGTACGTGCCTTTCTAATTTTTCTGATCAGATTATAGACGTTCATGGTATGTGTCAAACCCTCATTTTTTTACCCCTAAAAAATCCCCACATTTTTTTGACGTGAGCGTGTCAAACCTACGATTTTTTCTAGTTTAAGCATATAATTTATTTGCCCCTGCGTGCAAAGAATTAAAATTTTAAGTTAATTAGGCTGGGTGGCAAAATTTCGGAACGAAGCCCATTTAACTACCCACAGTTCCACACTAATCCCCATTATCTCATCTCGCGTCGCCCCGATCCAATCTTGCGCTGTCTCCTTCCTTTCCCCGTCTCGATCCAATCTGCTCGCATCCCCTCCGCCGCTCCTCTCCAGCAGCCCCCACGCTCCCACTCCCGCCCCGTCCACCTCCGCCGCCCCATCATCGATGCAACAACCACCGCCACCGCTGCCATCGAGGCCCCGGAGGAAGCCGTTGCAGCACCGGTGGTGGAAGAGGCGCCGCCGACGCCGCCGACGCCGCAGGCAGCCGCGCTCGGTAGGAGCAGCCTCTGCACGGGAGAATTCTCCACATGATCTGGTGACGCAAGCCGTCGACCCACCTGAAGAACTCCGTGTCGTGCGGCTGCTCTTCTGGACGCTCTCGGCGCTGCTCGTCCATGGCGTGATCTCCGCTGCCGCTGCCTCCAACCACGCCGACCTCTTGCTCCAGTTCTTCCAGTTGGCTTATAGCTGGGTGGGTTCTGGGCTTCTGGCCGGAGCCAGCCACCGTGGCGTTCCTCTACCACGCCCGCTGCATCCTCCTCGAGACCATGCCGCCCTTCTCTGTTTCCCTGATGAGGCCACGGTCGCAGGCATTTTGGGGCGCTGCTCCCATCCAAATGCTTTGTTGTGGCGCTCCTCCTCTCATTCTCTCCATTTAAATCTTTGAGCAGGAAATCAATGGCGCTTTCTCGCTGTGCAGGAGTGGACATGTTCAGCGCGTGTGGGATTTCTCAAGTTCAAAGCTGACATCGTCGATGAGAAGACTGAACGCAAGGTGAGCAAAATGTTTCTTGCTGTAGTTTTGACGTGTTTACTCATGCTTCTATTATTATGTGTATACTTTGGAGATAATGACTAACGTTGGCACCTGCAGCTTATCTACACTTAGATAGCAATTGGTGTTTTTCAACTGAAATATGCAATCGCTAGGAGTTTTATACTTCTATTTTTCAATTACATGAGTGCAGCAAGCATGAGTAGGGCGGACTATTGGGGATATGATAGGCAAACAATTTGCTAACACAGAACATATATCTGAACAGTGATAGCCTGATTAGCTGATATCTTTTTTAGCAGGCTGAAGGTGGAGGAGGGCGTGGACGGGATTTGGTCCCGGCATTGCACTCGGAGATGCTCTAATATTTAAGGAGTCCTTGTTTCTTATATTATTATTTTATCACATTGCCATCAAATTAAAATGCTTGTTTGAGTAAATAGCACATAATGTACTAGTAACTCTTTGCTACTACCATTATTGGCAAGTTTTTGTAAGTAATCTTTCTAGTCAAGCACTTGTTTATCATCTATAGTAATCTTAAGTTTTGCCATTTTTCTCTTCTGGATTTTCTCATCTTGTTTTCATAGGCTTGCTGGCTGCGTCTTCTATTTTACTTGGTACACTTGTTAGACCCCAAAGCGTTGAAATCTTCATTTTTTGTTAATACAATATTTAAGGAGTACTACGTTACAGAATCTATTTTGTTAATTTTTACCATCAATGCAAAGACAAACATGTATTTGCATGCTAATTTTGCTAAAGGACAGACCCAGTGCATAGAAGCTCCCACACAAGGTGGGGTCTGGGGAGGGATTATAGGAACCTAGTCTTACCCCTGCAAAGTGCAATGCAGAGAGGCTGGTTCGAACCCAGGACCTCTTGGCACAAGTGGGGAGGACTTCACCACTGCGCCAGGCCTGCCCTCTTGCATGCTAATTTTGCTACTTTATTAAATTCATGTCTGTTTTAGAAAGTACAGATGCGCATGAAAAATTGTTGCATTGTCTAAGGTCCAATTCCAAACGAGTTGAAGCAGAATTCATTTTGTTAGTTTTATGACACATGCTAGTAAGTATTTTGCAATTCATTTAGTTCCACTCTTTTTCATCTTGTAGGTTTAGGTACTACAAGCATGCCACTAGCTCGGGAGAGTGAGAGGGAAAGGAGGGCATTCCTCGCGGAACATAAATGCATAGGTTGTGTGTATGCTAAGCTAAGGGGGGCATTGATTACATGTACTTTAACCATTATACCTCTAGCTCTAGGTTATGCATGTTATCTTGTCAGTTTTCATCTCATTATGATGCAACGTTGTTGTGTTTGTCATTTATAGGCATCGGGAGGAGTTAGCCGCAAGACCTGAAGCACAAGAGAGAGCATTTGAAGCGATACAAAAGAAGCATCAAGAAGAATTGGAAGCTCTAAAGAAGATCCAACAAGAGAAGAATGAAGCCTGGCAAAGAAGCAAAAGGAGACGTATAATCTGCTTGATTTTCTCTTGAGGGATCAAGTAGTCCCAATCCAAACTAGATGGTTCATGAAAGCCATCCTTACATTGCAATTGTCAGGACAACATCTGTGGTCTTTACAACTATTTTCATCTTGTCTATTGTCTGTCAAACTTGAGTCAGTTTTTTACCCTCATTTTTGTTTACAGAATGATTTGGCTGAGACGATTTCATATATAATACGATTTGTCTTTCATATCAATTTATGATGTGATTTTTCTCTACAACTAGTTTATATAATCTGATGTGATGTGAAGTAAATACTTTTTTCATCGCAATTTAGATTTGAAAGAAAGTAAATATATTTTGATGATGTCATCCATATCCATAATAAAAGTAGTGGCACTAGTAGTGGGATAGCCGCTCGGGTGTTGATGTGGCATAACGTTAGTGACATTGCCTTGTCATCGAATATGGTACAATATGGCATATTTTCTCCTGACATGTGACATTAATTGAATGTCATGGAAATAGCAAGTCGATGACATTCTATATAACGTCACCGAAGGTCCCAATTTCGATGACGTTTTTGCGCATGCGCCGTCACTAGGAGTAATCTGTGACGGGGATTCCGTGACGATGCTTGTGACGCCCATAAAATGTCACTCGGGGTAATTTGTGACGTTATTAGCTATTCGATGACATATTTTAGCTCGTCATAGTAGGCCCTATCTCTTGTAGTGGTCCACGAACGTGCCCGGGCACTCCTAAAAAATGCAATGCACATCTGGATACCTCAACTATCATATCTCAAATCCATACAAACTCATGCAACTATGTCGATGCACATACATTCCGGCTACTTCATCACACTACACTAAATATGCCATTGGACTACCAAAATTCGGCACGTTTGGTTATTGTGGAGTTCATCTACGGCTGCCCTTGCCCTTCTCAGTGCCCTCGCCGTCCTTCTCGCAAAAGTACCGGTCGAAGACATAGTATGGATCGAGTCAGATCTGCTCGTCACCGGAGCTGTCCTTGCCATCGCTGTCCTCCTTCTCCTCCTTCGGTGGCAATCCGACCATGGCACGGACCGCCCGATTCTGCTCTCGGGCGAGGGCGCACATATTCCTCTGCTGCCGTTTCTTTACAATGCGGGCGCGGATGGCTTCCTCCTTTGTGGCCGCCCACGTCGCCGCATCAGCCACCTCCGCCCCGCCATTTCCGCCGCGATACGGGCTTCGGCGGCCCTTATCCTCTCCTTCCCACGTCGGGCCGCCCGTTTCCGGTGGGACACATACTCTGCCCCTCCGGTGATGGCGAAGGACAGGTGTTCCATCCGGGACTGCGAGGATCCAGCACCAGAGGATCCGAGCGCCCGTTAAGCCGTGTCGCGGCGGACGGATCCGTTCGTCGGCCGGGCGATGTCCTCCCGGGAGCGGCGGAGTGCAATGCGGACTATCATTGCCTCCTCCAACCCACACGAGATGACACCCCAATCGATGGATCCAGACTGGTCGGAGTCCGATCTGCTGCCTGTCATGGCGGAGGAGGCCGAAAACCGCCGGAGGTGAGTTCGGGTGGCGGAGAGGAGTGAAGGGGAGTGGAGTGAAGTGGCTATGGTTTGCTCCGGCGAGAGAATGCGGACGAATATAAGTGGGGTCGGGTGGGCCACCATGGGCAGGGTCCGACGTGGCGGCGCCCCCATATCCGCCCTATATTTGAGCTGGATATAGGGGTGCCGGTCAGTCCAGACGTTTGAGACCCGTTTGAGATGTTCATCTGGGTTAAAAAACCGCAGCCCGCCCGGACATACGAGGGGAGTTTGAGAGGTCCGACTGTAGATGCTCTCACTCCACTCTATATGGAGAACACGCACCACAAAAATCGTAGCAACAGAAAAAAAAGTAAGTATGATGAAAGGACCAGACCATGACGTCACCTTTTAGATATGACTTAGATAAACTCAATTAATGCAAACATTTAATGGCATGACATGTTCATATATAGCTATGGAGTCCTATTAACAACCAAGCCGACTTTTTTTAGAGAAAAATATATTTTTCATCCTTCAATTTTTGGTGAAGTCTAGATTTGGCCCCTCGACTCCGAAACATGACAACTTGCACCCCCAAGTATCGAAACCGGACGAGGTTCGCCCCTGGTCTCGATTTTGACTGATTTTGGTACTGACTCACCTCGGTTTCGATCGGTGTTGACTCAAATTCGCGTATTTTTTTATATCCGTGAACTTTTTAAAATTCACATACTCTTTTCAAATTTACGTAATTTTTACAAGGTCACATATTTTTTTCAAAATAAACATATATTTTCAAATCCATGAATTATTTTGAAATTTGTGTACTTTTTCAAATATGTATATTTTCAATTCGCATACTTTTTTCAAATCCGCATATTTTTTCCAAGTTCGTGTAATTTTATCAAATCCATGAAGTGTTTTTGGAATTCGCGTACTTATTTCAAATCCGCATACTTTTTAAAGTTTGTGTATTTTTTTTCAAATTCGCACAAAATTTTCAAATTCATGAACTCTTTCCAAAAAAATCTATGTGAATATGAGAAAGTGCATCAATTTTTAAAATTACATGAACTTTAAAAAAGTATACTGAGTGAACTTGGAAAAGTATGCGGATTTGAAAAAAGTACAAGAATTTTTAAAAATTTCACATATTTGAAAATAGTGCCTGAATTTGAAAAATAATAATTTGCGGACTTGGAAAAAATACATGAATTTGAGTCGATGCAGTCAAAGCCGGTCAAAACCGTGATGAGGGATGAATCTTGTCCGGTTTCAGTAGTTAGCGGTGCAAGTTGTCCTTGAAGTTGAGGGACCAAATCCAAACTCCGCCAAGAATCAAGGGACGAAAAGTATGCTTTTCTCTCTTTTTATAACACTAGCAAAAAGGCCTGTGCGTTGCAACGGGAGAAAAAAATGCTATCATATCTCTAGCTAGGTCAGTTGGATAAACTGTGCGTGGTCGATTGGTAGGTTATGAGATCGAACCCTCCCATCGACAATTTTATTTTTTGCCAGCTCTCCGAACCTGGGCCACGTGCGCTGCCAGACGGGATTCCTCCGTTGGGTCAAAACGGGTGATAAGTAATGAAACCAAATAGCGTATGTGAAATTAATTGAAGCGTGACCAAACGAAGCGGGACGAAACCAAATCACCTTCCTTTAATAATAGGTATAGATTGCATAAACAGGGAGCGACTAGTATAGAATCTGCACATCAGGTGCAAAAATAGAAAAGTGATTCTGGACCGTTGGATTTGGGACGTATGGCATAGATTGGAGCGAAGGGGTCTGTACTCATAAGTATATGATTTTGTGCAAAAATATCCCTTCGCTCCCTACTAATCTGCTTCAGGTCCTTCTTCTTCAAAGGACTGATCTCCGTATAGCTCTCCTGTTCCCCTATCGCTCGTCGACGGTGGCGGCTGCACAGATCTGGTGCTTATCTGGTGGACGACGACTACTCCCTGGGCAGTTGCTCCCTGCCTCCTCCCCCTCCCACCCCGGATTCCAGGCCTCTTGGCTCCCTCTACTGCGCATCCCGACGACGCGCTGCACATCCTCGTCAGGTACCGGGCTGCCGCCGCCACGGTCTCCTCCACCCCGATGACCACGGGCTCCCCACCCGCTCAGCTGCCCATTTGTACCTTTCCGGAGCCAAGCTGGTAGTGGTCGAGTGGGCGGTGCTGCCTCCACGGTCGCCTCCTCCCCGGTACTCCTAGATCCAGCAGTATCTCACCGTAGGCAAGCTGGTGGTGCTCGATCTGCTCGCCTTCTTCGCCTCGCAGGCTCAGCATCAAGGTCAGCACCGTTTCTCCAACTCCAGTCCCCCTCTCCCTCCTCCTACAGATTTCTCTCTAATGGCTTCTCCCCTCTCATGTGCTGCTTAGTACTGTATTTACCAGTGAACAACTTGTATGGCTTTGACTGGTTTCATTATTGTTTTTTTAATGAGTTTCATTATTGTTTAAACAAAGCATGTTGTTTGTTGTTGTATGATATCCAAAAACACATTGGTCCGAAGATTGCACATTGTCAACAAGTGTCATCATAGCTCATATTTGTACTGTCATATGTTCAAGAAGTAGCATATCCATCTCTTTCACATGACTGGCAACCACAACCCCTTTTAGAAAACTCAAAATCACATCAAGCTTAATTAGAATTCATCTCCCATTCACATTTCTATCTTTGGCTGAAACAGCGGAACTATACAACTCTCTCTTGTGTGCTTTAGGGACTGATTGGTGTTAGAGTCTATGTTTATCTCCACATGTAATCTCAAACATAAACTCTAACACCCTCCCTTAATCTCTTTCCTGTAATCAAATCCTCTTCTTGTACGCCACGACGAGGGCTTCTTCTCGTCCCAATATATACAGACCACGTGGCTCCCTCGAGGAGTAGGAACGTTTCCATAATTCTTACATGGTAATCAGAGCATCCTCTTCCATACACATCTAGCCACAAAAATCAAACCCCAAACACATCGGCGGCGTCATCATGTCCTCATCAACAGGAGTCGCCCTCAACCTTGGCGCGCCTCCATCAGAGAAGCTTGCGAGAGGAAATTTCATCCTCTGGAAGACGCAGGTCTTACCTGCCCTGCGAGGAGCACAGGTGACAGGACTCTTGGATAATTCCGATGCCGTTCCACCCAAGACCGTGGAGATCACCAAGGCGGACAAGACCTCGGCCATGGAGCCGAACCCGCTGTATGGGCCATGGATCGCAAAGGATCAACAGGTCCTCTCATATCTGCTAAACTCTATGACACCAGAAATTCTTGGATAGGTTGTTGGGAAGGAATCCACCTTCGAGCTTTGGACAACCGTGACAATGCTCTTCGCTTCCCAGTCGCAGTCCAGGATCACAAACTTGAGGATTGGATCACCACAACCAAGAAGGGCTCTATGTCAAGCTCTGCTTTCATGTCGAAGATGAAGAATCTTGCAGATGAACTAGCTGTTGCTGGCCGTCCGGTGTCAGATCCGGAGATGGTGGACTATATCTTGGCAGGACTAGATCGTGACTATGATCCGGTGGTTGCGGCAATTGGTGTTGTCAAGAATCAGATTACGCCAGATGATCTTTTTGCGCAAATCTTCGCCTTTGACCAGAGGATGGAGATGCTCGGCGATCCATCATCAGGCAGCTTCCACACTTCTGCTAATGCGGCGTACAGAGGCCGTGGCCAAGCTCGTGGAAGATCCTACCGCGGGCGAGGAGGAAGGGGGCGCGGTCGTGGCGATCTACAGCCCTCTCCTGCCGGTGGAGGCGGCGGCAACAGAGGACGTTCTCGACAACAACAGCAGCTCGGGCGTGATCAACAGCATGACTACCCTGAATGTCAGATCTGTCTTAAACATCATCCAGGGGGTGCACGCTCATGTTGGTGGCGCTATGAAGAAAACGACCAGGAGGAGAAGGGGGCACATGCTGTCTCCTACGGTGTGGATACGAATTGGTATGCTGACTCCGGAGCTACAAACCACATTACCGGCGAACTTGACAAGCCGACAATGCGGGAAAGGTACAATGAAGGCGATCAAATTCACACGGCAAGTGGTTCAGGTATGGAGATCACACATATTGGCAGTACGATTGTTAAAAACCCCGTAAAACATCTGCACTTGAAAGATGTCTTACATGTTCTCGAAACATTCAAAAATCTTATTTCTGTCCATAGATTCACTCTTGACAACAATGTTCTTATAGAGTTTTATCCTCACTTTTTCTTGGTTAAGGACCTAGCAACAAGGAGAATCATTCTTAGAGGACGGTGAGTGGGAGGTCTCTACCCACTCATATCATCATCATCATCATCATCATCTTGGTTCAACAAACAAGCATATGTCGTCACCAAGCCATCTTCAGCAAAGTGGCATAGTCGTTTAGGTCATCCATCTTCAGTAATTGTTAGTTATATTTTTAGTAAAAATAAACTCTCATATGAGTCCAGTGTTGAGTCAGTTTGTGGTCCCTGTCAACAGGCCAAAAGTCATCAGTTACCCTATCCTATTTCTACAAGTGTATCCAATGCTCCACTACAACTTATATTCTTAGATGTATGGGGGCCAGCCCCCACCTTAGTTGATAGATTTTCCTATTATGTAAGCTTCATTGATGATTATAGTAAATTTACTTGGATTTACTTGTTAAAGAAGCGGTTTGATGTCTTCCAAGTTTTTATTAACTTTCAAAATCTTGTTGAACGCAAACTGAATTCTAAGATCATTGCTATGCAAACCGACTGGGGTGGTGAGTATGAGAAACTCAACTCCTTCTTTCAAAAACTTGGCATCTCACATCATGTCGCTTGCCCTCATGCTCATCAACAGAATGGATCAGCTGAAAGAAAGCATCGTCATATTGTTGATGTAGGTCTTGCATTACTAGCAAATGCATCTATGCCACTCAAGTTTTGGGATGAAGCCTTCTTAACTGCTACCTATCTCATTAACTTGCTTCCAAGCAAAGTCATTCAGCTTGAGACACCCATCACACGGCTTCTTGGGGTAACACCTAATTACACATCTCTTCGTATCTTTGGTTGCGCATGTTGGCCAAATCTTCGACCCTACAACACACGTAAACTTACTTTTCGCTCAAAACAGTGTGTCTTCTTAGGCTATAGCCCTATGCATAAAGGGGTAAAATGCCTAGATGTTCCTACCGGCAGGGTCTACATATCTCGAGATGTTGTTTTTGATGAACCCGTGTTCCCTTTTGCATCGCTTCATCCCAATGCAGGTGCTCTTCTCCGCAAGGAAATTCTTCTTCTCTATCAAATTTTCGAAACTTTGAACATGGGGAAGACAATTGTACTAACCAATATGCTGATGATTCTGCTGTGCCTAGTTCCAATCTTATGCCTGTGCAGGTTGCTGGCGAAAACGGTGGTCAAAACAATCAAAATCATGAAAATATGGTCCAAAATGATGTATTATTTCATGCTCCACAAGGGGATGAAGCTGGTGCAGATCCCGGAGCTGATTTGGCGGCGCCTTCCACCCCTGTCCGTTTGCAGGTATCGAATCCCGGGGGCGCATCTCCCTCGGATCTCGCTGCAGGTGACAGCGGGCCAGGCTCCTGGAGCGGCCACTCCCGCGCTACGGCGTCACCCGACCGCGGGGACAGCCGCGCCATCGGATCCGCTCTGCACCGCGTGCGCATGCAAGTGCCAGCGGCGGATGGTGGATCTTCTGTGCCCACAAGCCCTGCGGGTTCCCGAGCGTCCAGTAGCCGGGGGGCCACATCGTGGACCACTGGATCTTCTCTGCACCCTGGCGCACCATCACCTGACGGGTCAGCGGCTGGAGGATCTTCTGCGGATTCTGTGCACATGCCTATACAGCAGCCAGCAGCAGTTTCTTCTCAAGTTATGACCATGCTACAAATAGGTATACGTAATCTGAAAATAAGGAAAGATGGCACTATACCATATGGCATGTTATGTATTTCAGGAGAACCAACAACATTAAGAGATGCACTTGGTGATCCTAAGTGGAGAAAAGCAATGGATGGGGAGTATTCTGCACTGATGAGGAATAAGACTTGGCATCTTGTACCTGATCAAAGAGGTAAAAATATTATTGACTGTAAATGGGTGTACATGATTAAGAAAAAGGCAGATGGCTCCATTGACAGGTATAAGGCCCGTCTAGTTGCAAAGGGGTTTAAACAACGGTATGGCATAGACTATGAAGATACTTTCAGTCCTGTTGTAAAAGCTGCAACTATAAGACTTGTGTTGGCTATTGCTGTGTCTAGAGGATGGAGTCTAAGACAACTAAATGTACAGAACGCGTTTTTGCATGGTGTTCTCGAAGAGGAGGTGTTCATGAGACAACCACCTGGGTATGAGAATAAGAAGACACCACATTATGTGTGTAAACTTGATAAAGCACTCTATGGCTTAAAACAAGCACCCAGAGCATGGTACTTCAGGTTGAGCTCGCAATTAAAATGTCTTGGTTTTATTGCTTCCAAAGCTGATACATCTCTGTTTATTTATAACAAGGCAAGAGTAGTAATCTTTGTGCTCATTTATGTGGATGATATTATAGTTGCAAGTTCATCACAAAGTGCTACTAATGCTCTCCTGCATAATTTGAGCTCAGAGTTTTCCTTGAAGGATCTGGGAGACTTGCACTTCTTTCTAGGCATTGAAGTCAAGAAAACTCAAGATGGTATAGTGTTAAGTCAAGAGAAATATGTCAATGAGCTTCTATCCCGCATGGGGATGACAAATTGCAAGCCTGTGCCTACACCTTTGTCATCTTCAGAGAAATTGTCAGCATATGAAGGGGAGTCACTTCAGGAGGAAGATAGTACAAAGTATAGAAGTACTGTTGGTGCACTACAATACTTGACACTCACTCGTCCAGATATCTCCTTTGCGGTTAACAAGGTTTGTCAATATCTCCATGCACTTACTACTGCACATTGGTCAGCTGTCAAAAGAATTGTAAGATATGTCAAGCATACTATGGGGATAGGACTTCATTTCAGACGCTCTAGTTCCACTCTTGTTATTGCTTTCTCTGATGCTAACTGGGCAGGTTGCAGTGATGACAGAAAATCAACTGGAGGCTTTGCAGTATTTTTTGGTCCTAATCTTGTGTCATGGAGTGCCACGAAACAAGCCACTGTGTCTAGGTCAAGTACGGAAGCTGAGTACAAGTCTTTGGCCAATGCTACTGCAGAGATTATTTGGATTGAGTCATTATTGGATGAGATGGGAGTTAAACAGAACCGTATATCGTGCTTATGGTGTGACAATTTGGGAGCAACTTATTTGTCTGCCAATCCTGTGTTTCATGCAAGAACTAAGCATATAGAGATTGACTTTTATTTTGTGCAAGAAAGGGTGGCAGCAAAAAAACTTGAGATACGGTTCATTCCTTTCAAAGATCAAGTGGCAGATGGATTCACTAAAGCACTTCCAGCAAAACCATTTGAGGAGTTCAAGAGGACTTTGAATGTAGGATAGTTGAGATTAAGGGAGGGTGTTAGAGTTTATGTTTATCTCCACATGTAATCTCAACCATATTCTATCTCTCTCCCGTAATAGTTTGAATCTCTTTCCTGTAATCAAATCCTCTTCTTGTATGCCACGACGAGGGCTTCTTCTCGTCCTAATATATACAGACCACCCGGCTCTCTCGAGGAGTAGGAACGCTTCCATAATTCTTACAATTGGAACATAGTTTTTCTGCCCAGTACACTGGTAAGGTATACATCCATAAAATAAAATGGACGGCCTTTAATTACGTGGTTAGTCGTTTCAGTTCGTATTTTTTTACACCGGTTTTGCTAAATACACCTATATTCCGCGGTTTCAACACACTGCTCTGTCCGTCGTTTCTTGCCTAGCATTCATCTCTCTCTATCGATCGACGGTACGAGCGGACGCGTCGCCGGACGAAGCCACGGGCAACGGGACGAGGCATCGGCAACACTGACTGTAGGATTGACACCCTCCGCAGGTCCCTGATGTGGGTGCACCGCACTGCTTGGCGGTGCATGGTCGGAGCTCCCGCCGACCATCAGGTTGAGGCGGCAAGGAGCAGGTGGCATGCAGACTGAATCAGGCGGAGAGCGCGGGCACTTGAAGACGCGACTCCTGAATGACGGCTTGACCACGGCGGTCGGCAATCTTGAAATATCACCGGTAAAATACTGGTTGCTTCTATGGGATAATAAATTACACCGGTAAACTATTTACAAGCGTATACAAGGCCTCCAATCAGGGTCTTAAGGAGGTAAAGAATTCTACTTGCTGTTAAACCCTCACTGATTCTCCATAGAAAAACTTGTAAGGCTCTGAACTTGTTGAGTGAAATTATGATTGAAGCAAGATTTTTTTTTAGAATCTCTAGTCTCTACATACAAGAGCAGAAAATGGTTCTCTTCCATGTATTTGACTCATGTTTTTTGCTTTCGATCTGTGTGCGGACTTGCCTTTGTGCCCTCGTAATATATTTATTTGTTTGTTGCTGTTAGAGTTTCAATTTTCTTTTTTAGAACCAAAATTCGTGGGCAGCAATAAGAAAGTGCTGGCATTGCAATGTCATATCAGTGCTCCAGAAAAGTGTTCCTTTTAAGTTTTAACCATGCATTTTTTAAAGTAATACTTGTTGTCCAATGGAATCAATCAGAATAACAACTTCAGTGTAATGAAGGATAAATCATTTTTACTTTCAGCTCCTCCCTGTGCTTGTGATGGATTGGTCCATTATCTGTTAATTTCTGCATAACAAAATGAAGGACTGGATGCTAAGCTTAACATTATCATCTCTCTAGTTAGACAATCACGGTGGTAAAAATAATTTGGGAAATAAGTTTTTTTTTCTGCTAGTAGGGAGCAGATATGTTCCTGCAGTCCTGCTAGTACAATGTATTGTTGATGCATATTCATTTGATTAGCTCATGAGCAAATACTTTAGGTGCCCTTGCACGTCTTGTACTCAAACTGAAGGATTTGTTTGGTGTCATCTTTTCCAGCACATGAAGACTGAAGAGCAAGAAGCACTATAACTAGAGGCAAAGGGAATATTTTTTTCTTTCATGTGCTATCAAGATAATAATATTTCTGCTCAGGATGATCCACTTAGACATGTATTCAGAAATTTGTGCTTGACATGTACTCTCATATTTGTGTTTGGGGCGGTCCAGCATGGGATGAACTAGGAACAGATTGGCTTAACCATATTAAGTTTTCTTTGCATAATCAGTGATCTAGTACAAGCAACCATTGTACAATTTGGGCATCGACGATGTGAAGATTTGAAATTGGGATACAACGATTGGATATGAGAAAGTTGGGGTTCTTACTGCAAAAGTCATGTTTTACATCTAACTGGTAGTAGGGGGTTTTTCGTGAAATGTACAATAAGTTGTCTGAGATGCCTCCACTCCAATCTGTGCCGTCCATATTTAATCCAACAGCCCAGGTTTCTTTTTTCTATTCTTCTACCATAAGCTGAGCTTTTATCAGTCAATCTACGCAGAGTGAATCGGTCCCTAAGGAACCCCCGAAAGGGCTGCCGTCCGATGGGTACACGAAAGTGACGAAGTTGCTTTGACTACTGAACCATGCCTGGATCGTCGGAGCGAATTGGATGATCGGGCCGAGGGCTGCCCCCTCTTCCCCTCGCTCTCCTTTCCTTAATATTCACCGTGTGTTCTCGATCTCTCCAATCAAGCGCATATTTCGCACACGCCCAGCACGTTTTTGCAGAGGTAAAGCAAATGACGCTCAACGGAAGGCCAAAGTAGAGCACCTAGCTAGTATTAAATGTCACCGTACCAATGTCTATACCCAAACAAACTGCCGCCTTCGGCGTCGTCTTCTTGGACTGCTTCTTCCTCCTCGTCGACGTGGCTATGGTAGTGAGGGACGGAGCTCCAGGGGCTGTCGTCCAGGATGCTGCGAAACCGACTCCGCAGGAACGTGACGGCCTCGTGCGCCGCCGCCTGCTTCGCTTTCTTGGCTGACGCCCGGTGCTGCGTGAAACTCCACTCCAGGAGGGGCTCTTCCCCTTCCATTATTCTTGTTGTCTTGGGCACCTCAATCTCCACTGTCACGGCGACGCCTGCGCCATCATCCTGATGGCGCGTTGTATATAAGGGCCGGTCCCATGCTCCTAGGCAGTTGGTCACATTCCACAACAGCAGCTCCGCCTCCGATAGAGACGCCAGCGGCGGTGGTCCAATGGCGCTGCTCTGCGGGAAGCGCTGTGCTGTGACGCACCGCCAGGTCCCCACCGCGGCGGTGTTGGGTCCATATGCGCGGAGGCAGCCATTGCGCACGTCGTAGGATTGCAGCAGCCGGAAAGGCCGTCGCATGTTCTTCTCGTCGTCGACGAAACAAATCTGGTTCTCTCTTATCATGCGGCCTAAAGCAGCTGCCTCAACTACGAAAGCGTCGCAACAGGCGTCGCCGACGAAGATCGCGTGGCCGTCAAAGTCCTTGACCGGCGCCGGCGGCTTCGCCATCTCCCCAACGAGCGCGAAGATCCCTATATTGTTGGTGAATGTCGTCCACCGGGTCGTCCCTAAGCCCCTGCCGACCATGTGCAGGCTCCCATTGAGGACAACCAGGTACAGCTTGACGTCGTGGAATCGCTGCTTCGCAGACGGCATGCTCCACCGCTGATCAGGGCGCTGTTGGAGGTCTTCTTCATGGAAGACGTGGAGGCGGGCTTCGATGTCAAGGGCATGGAGTTTCCCCTCGAAGAAGATGATATCTTGGAGCCTGAACGCCTTAGTCAAGATCTCCCAGGAGCGCCCTTGCAGTCGTCCCCGCCTCAGGTGGCAGACGACGATCTTAGATCTCGGTATATACGCGCCGTCTCCAATCTCAACAATGGCAGCCACCGTGCAGCCCTGGGCGTCCGGCGCGGAAGACATGACAAACTTAACCATCGGCTCTTTGGTCCGCCGCGGCAGCTTGATCCGCTCCTTGGTGAAAGCGTTGAGCAAGAAGGGGCGCCCTGACACCGGCGGCACGAGGGCGAGCCAGTCGCCGAAGGAGCCAAGGCAGGTGGCAGCGGCGGCGTCCTCAGGCAGCGGGACGCGATAGATGGCGGCGTCGTGAAGGCTGACGTAGTGCCCAGGGGCGACGAGCCATGCCATGGGAGGGCGCGGGTGGGCTCGCTCGGCGGCGCGCCAGGTCTGGCACACGCTGCCGAAGCGGGCGCGGTCGCGAAGGGCCGGGGAGGTCGCGGTGAGCCGGACGAGGATGGTTGTAAGCAGATCGTGCGGGAGGTCGGACCACGGACTGCGGTGGTGCCCCGCTAGTTTCTTCGCCGGTAGCATGATGATCGCCGCCACGCAACGCATGGCAAGGCTCCAAAGAGATCTTGTCGAGCAACTCAACACGAACAATGAGCGATAGGAGTATCTTTGGGAACAGCACGTAATAACTACGTATTGCTCGTATTAAACGCGATTTGTTTGTAGGGTACTCTACTAGTAAAGAAACCCAATTATTCTTTGGGATACGCCCCGTGAAGAGTCCATAGTAAATCGATTTAGTTGGGGACCTGAACTCAAACATTCTTTTCTCAACCTTTTTATTTAATGTATTGTTTCCCCATCCCTATCCATTGGTAGTTTCAGGCCTGTGGGGTCGTTTTCTTTTCTCTACCTACTAATAAACCACCGATTGTTTCTGGTCGTCCGTCGTCAGTCTTTTTGCAAAAAAGTCTCCTTTTTTCTTAGAAATTAAGCCACAGTCCTTGTCATAAGTCAGCCTGAACCGGTACGGAAGAGAGAGAAAAAAATAGCTCAGCCGCCCGCACCACCCTGCCTCCTCGATCCATCTCCACCTCCAGCCGCCGCCACCTCCTGCCCCGCCCTGCCTCACCGCACCCCTCCCGACACCGCCGTGCGCCGCCCGTCCCCGACACCGCCACCTCCTGCCCCGCCCCGCCCCGCACCCCCTGCCGCCTCCACCTCCCGCCCCGCCCCGCCGCGCGCCGCCCCTTGAACTTCGTCGACGGCCGAATCCAGGATAGTGGCGGCGGGACCTTGCAAGGCGTTAGGGGTTCTCGGGGGCGGCACCATGGTTGCTCTGGCGTGCTGCTAGAAGAGAAGGAGGGAGGACGAGGGAGAGGGAGAGAGAAAACTGGGAGAAAGGAGAGAAACGAGGGTAGGCACGGGCTCCCAGGGGGAGATGGACGAGGACGAGGATGGTCTGGTGCGCTGCTGGTGCAGGGAGGGCAGGTGAGAGGGACGATTGCTCTGTATGTTGTGCGTTGCTGGTGTGCTCCTGTTAGTTGCATATTATACTGCTGCTTTCCTGTTGTTTGTTGATTGATGCTGCTGATGCTACTATTTTGATACAGTAGCTGCTAATTTCATGTGGAGGACACGCAGGGGCGGACGGCGAGCGAATTGAATCTGGACATTCACCCAGGGAAGCAACATATATCTTCTGATCTTTGTCTTGCCTCCGGTGCAATTTCAGTTTGTCCAGTAGTGCTCTTGACAAATTTCTAGAATGAAGAATGAAATACTTGGAGATAGGCCACCAATTCGGTAAGAATATATATGTCATGGATCTGCTTATAACTATTTTACCGTGCTTAAATTTGGTCGGCAATTTTTAGGCTGTACTGCAGCCTAAATGTGCTCCTGCTTGTTGTTGCTATGCATTTTATATTTCCTGATGTATTATCATTTTTCCCGTTTTTAATCAGTTTGGGGCTTCTAAGATGAGAAAGTGAATAACTGAATGTGATGGCAGGTGTTGAACTCAGGTTTACACATTGGTGCACATGATGTGTCAATCAAACATACTATAGCCCTCATATAATGGCTACTGCTGTTTGCAAAGTAAGAATCGAATGATGCAAAGAGATTTATGCTGTAGAAGAACTTACAAGGTAGTCTCCGAAGCCCTTTCATTTGAATTTGACGAAATTCACAACCACATAGGTCACACACAATTTAAGCCTCCATGGTATTAAATATGCCATGTCTGTCAGTCCTCTGTTTAGAAATGTTTTAGTCACATATTCTTATGTATTACGGTATGACAAAAATAGAACTTCAGGCCGTTGTTAACCGTGTTTCTCCTTTGTTTTGGTCTTCTCTTAATTTGTTTGTTTGCTTCAGGATGCCCCTAATTTTCTAACAAATGCATGTGAGTAAAGATTACAATGGCTCAAATAGCATGTAGATTTAATAAACCGAATAATTGATTGTTGGTGTTGTTTTACTGATTAGCTTAGAAGCAGAGACTTAGCATAGGGGACTGCCGCTTGAAGAGATGCAAATGTTGCAACTTCACCAGAGGTTCTATGTTGGAAGTTGTGTGTGTCGGTGGTTCAAGGTTCTTTCCCTTATCCTATTTTTCTCTCTGCAGTTTCTGTGTAATATATGATTTATTCGTTCTAAAAGTTGTATGGTAACGGGCGAGCCTAATCTGAAAATATATCAGGAAAAAGCATGTAAGCTGAAGCCTGGAAAAATGCATTATGAAAAATGCCTTGATATTCAGTAGCAGTAGTGAGAACATGTATATATTCTGATGGTGAATTTTTTTAGATATACAGTAGCAGTAGCAGTAGAAATGCGCTAGGGGATGTGAACGCCATAGAAATAGCAGAGGCCTACCTTGATATCTGAAAAACACCTTGATATTCAGTAGCAGTAGCAGAATGAAATGCTCCAGGTTTTCTGTTATATAGTCCTTTTGCCCTGTGTTTAATTATTACATGCGCTGCACACTGATCCATGTATATATTCTGTTGGTGAAAAGTTTTGACTATCGAGTTTCGTCAGATATGAGTTTTAGAAATTCTCAGTTACTTTTCTATGCCTACATTCATCTCTGAACCGTTGTGATGGAGATTGTAATATTGTGCTTAAAATATGTCAGTCCATGTGCGAGATCTTCTTTTCAAGATGGCAACCATGATTGTATCAGATATGTGTAATTAATGTGTTTGCATTAGAGCTTTCATAGGGAAATTGCATAAGTTCTTATAAAACCATCTTGTCACAGTCTGAATGGCAGCTGCAAGTGCCAGGTAGCAGCTTGCACTAGGTTGATTTGAATAGTTACTCTTCTTTTGCATTGGTACTGAAACTTGGCAGTTCACAAGGATTGGCACCATGGACTGGAGAATTGTGGCAAACAACATGGACACACCAGGGGCAGGGGCTGCATGCTGCCAAGTCCAAGGCGACTGCGAAGAAGACTGGGCTCGATGTAGTGACCGAGGAGGCGCAGGTCGCAGGGTATGCTCTTCTAATTAGTATGATGATTTGCATATGTACCAATGCTACTCTCAATGGATTTGCTAACAATCTTCATATTTTCGCATTGAATGTGGAGCTATAAACATATATATGTTTCAGTAGTCGTTCAGTAGTGGTCCAGTCGTAATACCTTGCAAGTACCGTGCTAATCAGAAAATTTCTTGATCAAGTTTATTATTATTTCCATTGCACCATACTTTATTTCCATGGTATCAAGTTCTACAAATGCATGTTCTGGTACAATATTTGTTTTTTCAGATGCAGTCTTTTTTGCTAATAAATCTATAGTTCAATCTGGATTCAAAATCTAAGAAATTTATGGCCTGGTGTTGATAGTTGCAGTTACACACTGATGGAGTGTGTTTACTTTTTGTTTATAGAAACAGAGAAGCTGATTATTCTGTTTGCATGACGGGTATCCCAAATTCTAATTCAAACATTAGTGATGATATAACAATGTCGTCTGCCAAATTGTGATTCGAGCGAGCCTAGCTTAGCTGGGAACCACCGGAGATTGTGTGGTGCACGGGAGACAGAGTCTCCACCGGATATTTTGTCGTGCCCACTAACAACAATGACATGGATAGTGAAGTCATTGCTGGACATGATTGCATTATTTTTAATCTGTTGGGTAGTCCTATTTGGTGGATTGTATCTTCAATATATCCGATCTTTCTCTACAAGGAGCCTACAGTTTGTAATGTTGTATTTCTAAAGAAACCCTGGCATCAGTTGAAATTGTTATCTTAATCCGCTGCAAAATATGTAATCTTGTTTTTGTCTTGATGATATGAAGAGGATGGATGTATTGTTGTGGCATCTTAAAATTAATAGTGATCTCGAAGTTTTCTTACAATACAATGCATTGTGGTAATCCAAGATTGTGGCGTCTGATTTGTTTTGTCTTGGCAATGGAACCGCCATTCCGATCATTTTAAAAAAAGAGGATAGGTGTGTGATTGTCAGAGTAACCACACCACAAAGAAAAGAAAGTGGCGCGACTACCTGAGACAGCAGGATGATCCCTAGGACAGTGTTAATGCATCTGGCTAAGAGTTACAATTGTGCTTGAGTTTACGTATGCTAGCATTTGTATATATGTTAGATATGGGCATAAAGAGGCGACACCAAAGAGTGTGTCGATGATTAGTTAAGAGTCTGACCATTCCAGCAATTATCTTTAAGTAAGACTACAATTCTAAGATGTGTTCTCGCTTTTTTCTTTGATCAGATTTTGTCTTCTTTTTCCTATGACTCAAGATTGTTATAGTAGTCATCCATAGATAAGACTGTAATCTGACGATGGTCTACAAGAAGGTGAAGTTGATGCTCTTTCGGTGGTACCTCGTCAGTCAGATCATTCATTTAGAGGTGTTGATGCTCTTTTAGTGGTATTCGATAACCTAGCAAATCATTCCTTTAGAGGTGCCTCTAGCATTCTATTTTTATTTTCACTGAAATGTTGTGCTGGTTCTTTGCTGCATCAAAATATTTCATTTGTAATCCTTTTCCTAATGGAGCCAAATTATCTTGTCACTGCAACTTCATGACACTTGAATTTATCTGTTCATCTTCAATCAATCTTCAACAATGAATTAAATCTTTTTAAGAGTTATAAATGTTTTTTCTTTGTTCATAACCTTTAGTGAAATTCGTTTTTTTGCTTGATTGCAGATTTTGTGAACTTTCCCTATGGTATAAGAAAGAAAATCTTTTTATTAGCTTTGGAATGTTACACTTTGCTTTAATTGCTTTGTTGAATGTCTGCACTAGGAGAATTACAGTTTCTCATGTCATGCAATTGGGAAGATCTCGATTGATGGTTTACACATTTCTTCAGCAGGTGCACGGGTACTTATTTTCCCGCCGCAACGCACGGGCACATTTCCTAGACAATGTCACTCCTGCTGTCATGTCATGTTTGCTAATACTTATGGAGCTGTAAAACGATGTTTTTATTTTATAAGCTAGCCCTTCTTATTATGTTTCAGAAGATCGATGATACCCATTACATTACTACAGTGTAATACGCAGAACCTGAGTTTTGGTTGCCAAGAAAATGTATGTGCTAATTCCACAAGAAATTTGTGTTTGAAAAATTATCACTTTATCAGGGCAATATCTTTTATATGCTTAATGAAATCGAATATGATGCTAGATTCGCAGATGACTAAGCGACATAGAAATTCTTGATTTTGTGTTGATGTTTCCGATGGATTCTTTTGTCATATGACATCAGGATGTAGGATGATTGGGTGCACAAGCTTTCTATGAAACATCCAGATCCCGGCAGCGACGTCCTCTGGCATAGTGACAAACGAAGGCAGGGGATAGAGCAGAGCGGGAGGGGTATTGGGTTGATACCGTTGTGGGCATTGTCAGTGCCATGATGGTGGTCAATACACACAGGAGATTCTATTCCTGTGGGCGGATTAAACAGAGCTGAGTAAACTTCATCCATAGAAGATGCATGTGCTGACTAAGTTTAGAGGAGAGAGTGGTTCTTTATTCTGTTCAAACGCGGATTCATGGAGTACCAAATGACTTCTCCTTATTGTTCTTTATTCTGCTCAATTGTCAACACTGAAGAATTCGTTAGAGGAAAGTGCCACAATTTGGAGCTCTGACACGGGAGATTTTTTGAGGTAATGGAAGGTAGTGAATATCTTAGTTATATAAAACCAACATAAGCTTTTGGGCAGCAACATTAGAAGGATCTTTTTTACAGGTTTCATCCAATCCCGAGAAAACAACTTGCTTTTACAAGGCAATCTAGAATAATGTGACCTTGGCAGATTATGTCCATGAAAAAGGTAATGGCCTGTAGGAGACTAGCTGTTTGTTCAGTGAGGAAAGGGGAAACAAATGAGCGACTGACAGTGTTATCTGTAGCCAAGGAACGGGAGGTCAAAGATAGAGCTCAGATGTATTAATGGAGATGCCACACAAATTATCTCCTGAAGCGAGCCACAATGTTGAAAGTTGCATTGGCAAGAGTATGCATCTACTGTCATGTACCTGAAGTGCGGCGTTGTGCTACAATACTTAAATATTTGTGACAAATTTAATTTCCCGTTGCAACGCATGGGCACTTTTCGCTAGTATTTCAAAAAATATACTTCCGCTCCGTATTATAAATAAGGTAAACCCAGACGGACGAACAATACTAGGTGACAAGAAAATCCTTTTATAAAATAGATGAAAGAAAAAACTGTCAACAAAAGATGTAACATAAACAACACACATGAGACATACTACAAGTGGTACGGCTGCACCATACTTGATTAGCCGGACTATAGCAATTCAGTCCCCGTGTCGACGCTGAGCAAGCTCACATCTTCAAGAAGAACCATTGAACCTTGCCACAAAGCCCTCGCTCAATTGCCGTCGGAGAGGGCCACCTTCCCTCTCACTCCGGACCAAGGAGCAGTAGGGGCTAATAGGGTTGCCAACAAAGTCACGTGTAGAAGATAACAGACCAACTGGACCATCCCACGTTGGAACCCAACAGACTCCATGGTATAATCCAAGCATGCCCTAAGACAACATCCCACTGTGACCGAAAGGTACCACAGCTTTACTGCAAAGCACCAAACAGGGTAAAGGCGTAGAGCATCACCCCCACCGAGTCCAAAGGAATGACCTTGGGTTTTCTACCTGAACCCTGGAACAGGGAGGGGAACCACGGCGCCGGCTCAAGAGGGTTGTGAGACATCCACTCGCGTTCATTCTTTACTTTTGTAAAAGCAATCCTAACCTTATATTTTGGTGTGTGCCGTTACTGGCAAAACATTCATGCATTTAATCATAGAGTAGGTGACATCTTAACATTCCTATATGCAGTAATAAAAACTGTAAAGGTGATTCTAATTTTGTGAACGGTGTCGTGGGCGGATAGAAAATGTCACATGCATATTGACCAAGCGGAAGTAGGCAATCCCTGAACAAAAAGTATAGTGTTCTACCAATAGCCCAATTCAATATAATCTAATGTGTTTTATTTCAATCATATCCTATATATATATATATATCTAAAAGAGTGATCCCGGAACTTCTAATTATCTCAACATACATGCTTTCAAATTACCAAAATTGTTATAGCAGTCGTTAGATTTACTATCTACATCTAATAGAATCCGTCGGCTCTACACATAAGAATCCTCTATCAACTACCGGTACAAGATTTATGTAAACCAGTGACTTAACATTGATTTCCATACTGTTTGAAATTATGCTCATAAATAATTTTTTCAGAATATCATGTGGTCTATTTTAGTTGTTCTCCTGAAGATTGATCTAAATAGCTCTAGAATTTGAGCGGCTAAGTCTTCTATGTTTAGGATTTGATTAGTTTTTCAAAAGATTAATATGTCTAGGCATTGGGAGTAATTGGTGATCGACCAGATTTGTATTTAAAGTTATAAACATTCCCTTGTGCGGCGCAATGACAAGCGTGGCATGTAGTGGTAAGCTCGTAGCCCCTAGGATTTACGACGTCAAATGCATTATGATCACATGCACACCACAACCATCATGAGCGAGGATGGGAAGAATGATAAGTAGCAACATGGTGGGCCAACATATTAAAATAGAGGACGCTCATATATATCGGGGGTATTGAGTTATACTTATTTGGCTATTCCCGCAAAAAATAACTTATTTGGCTATGGTGTAATATTTTTGTCTCCCACTTCAACCCTCGGGCATATTTGCAAGTAGTAGAGAACTAGAGATAAGTAGAGCTTTGTCAAAAAATTATCAAGCGCATGTTTTGTGCAATCTGTGCACCGTATTGTAGGGCAAATCAATGGCGCTCAAGTGAAGGCCAAATTAAGCACCAAGCACCGTATTGTACATGTCTCCGTACCAATGTTTGTACCCAAACAGATCGTAGTCTTCGTCGTCGTAGTTGTTGTCTTCTTGGACTGCTTCTTCCTCCTCATCGACGTGGCTGTGGTAGCGAGGGACGGAACTCCAGGGGCTGTCGTCCAGGATGCTACGGAACCGACTCCGCAGGAACGTGACGGCCTCGTGCGCCGCCGCCTGCTTCGCTTTGTTGGCTGCCCCCTGGTGCTTGGTGAACCTCCACTCGTGGTCGTCGGTTATCCCTGCTATCTTAGGCACGATGATCCGCACGGTCACGGTGACGCCTTCTTGGTCGTCCTGGCGGCGGGTTCTGTCTGAGGGCGGGCAGCTTGCTCCCAGACAGTTGGCCACGTTCCAAAGCAGGAGCTCCGCTTCCGACAGAGATGGCCGCAGTGGTGGTTCAATGGCTGTAACGCCCCGAGATCGATGTGCTAGGTGTCCTTCAGTTTTTCGCTATTGTTGCCTTGTCATTTGCTTGTGTGTCATGCATCTCATATTATGTCATCATGTGCATTGCAGTTGCATACATGTTCGTCTCATGCATCCGAGCATTTTCCCCGTTATCCGTTTTGCATTCCGGCGTTCCTATGTCATCCGGTGTCCCTTTCTACCTCTTTTCTTGTGCGGGTGTTAAACGTTTTCGGATTAGACCGAGACTTGTCATGCGGTCTTGGTTTACTACCGGTAGACCGCCTGTCAAGTTTCGTGCCATTTGGACTTCGTTTGATACTCCAACGGATAACCGAGGGACCGATAAGGCCTCGAGCGTGTTGCAGCCCAACACCCCTTCAAAGTGGCCCAAAACTCACCTAAACCCCTCCCATCATCTAGGCCGTTCGATCACGATCGCGTGGCCGCAAACCGCACCTCATTTGGAACTTTCTAGCTCCCTCTACCTATAAATATGTGTCCCTTCCGGAATTTTCGCGCAGATGAAACCCTAACCTCCTCCTCCGCGCGCCACCGGACGCATCCTCACCGGCCGGACATGTCCACCGCGCCTTCCACCTCACTCCGGCGAATCAGCGCACGCCACATCAGCGCCGCCACCGCCCTCACCCACTCAGCGCACGACACGTCACCCGCGCCGCGCCCTCTCTCTACTCCCCGCCACCACGCCCGCCGTGGCCCGGGTCTGGCCCTTCAGGTCCGATCCGTCGGAAAGAGCCCCGCGCCCCGCCGCCTGGGTCACCCCACCTCCTCTGGCTCCACGCCGCCTGCCGAGGAGCCCCCCCGCCACCGCGAGCTTCTCCAGCCGCCGCTTCGCCCTCGTCCGCAGCCAAGTCCGCCGAGCCCGCGCCAAGTCCGGCGACCCCGCGTGCCAAGTCCGGCGACCCCGCGCCGCGGCAACCCCTTCCTCCTCTCTGGCGGCTCCTTTCCCCAACTTCGGCGAGTTCAAGTTTTCCGATGAAGATCCAGGCCATCCTCGGGAAACGCGCCGCTATAGTGCCACATCCAGATCCAATCTCCTTGGTTGACTTCTTCTCCGCGAAACCCTAATATTTTGCATACTTTGACGCATCATAACTTCATCACCGTGGCTCCGATTTGTGCGTGTAGCATATCAAAATGTTCGTCTCGAAGAGTACTTCATTTCATCTCATTGCATTATTTTCATTTGAGCTCGTCTTGATGCTTGAAATGTTGTTGGAAGAGGGCTATGTGATGATAGTTTCAGATCTGTTTCAGCAAATGCACTTTTGTCATTTTTGCCATGTTTAATGTGTGCATGATATGATCCTGAGCTCTACATGTGTTTTGAAGTATGCCATTTCATCTTTACAGGGGTGTATGCCATGTATTTTTGTGATCTTTGCGGTGACTAGCACAAGCATGCAAAGTAGCTTACTTATTGTTGCTGATTTCAGGGACTTAGAAATATTCTAAGTCCTTGTCCTGTTATTATTTTTATGTCATGTGTTCATGTTGCTACCGAGAGATGTATGCCTCTTTTGAGCATGATCAGTAAGGATGTTTCGTAGATGCTGTTGTGCTCTATCCATCCATGTCTTTGTTTACAATTGTGGAGCATCCTAGCTTGACTCAATCGAGCTCTACTTTTGCTATAAAATGTTCCTGGCAGATTGTTAACATATTTATCAATTTTGCCGAGCTTGTTGTAGTTGATCCGTGCATGCTATGATGATGTTCTTGCCATGTCTAGCTTCTATGCCATGTCTACTCGCTGGGTGTATGCTTAGTTTGTCATACAATGCCTCGTAGTGAGTGCATCGAGCTCGTAAACATGACTACTTGATATCTGTTTTGCCATGCTCCAGTTTTTCTACTAAGTCTGAATCTGTTAACGATAATTGCTATGTTCACATGGTTGCCATTGTATTTTCTGATCCCTTTTGGCTTATGGTCAGTAAGGAACTTTTGTTGTATACTTTGAGTAGCTTCATGCCATGCTTTGCTTTTTCATTATATGTTCTTGTAGCATGTAGTTACCTTGCTCTAAACATTGCTTCCTGATGTTAAATTCCTGACATGTTGATAATTTCACTAAGTCTGTAACCTGTTACCGTTTGCACTTTTGCCATGCTTGTTTGAACCTGCTATTTAGTGAATTAGCCGTATCTCAGTGTTCATCTTTTGTCAAGCATCTTGAGTGGATCCCTGCCATGTATTTTGTTGCTATGTTTGAGTGCAGTAGCTTATTTATCTTGATGCATTTAGATGGCTTCGTGCTGTTAATCGCAGACCCGTGCCATATTTGTTTTGCTTGTCATTTCCAAACCGTGCGTCCGATTCCGGTGATCTTTATATCGATTTCAACCGAAATCAACTCCTCTTTCCAGTGGGACTCCTGGATTTCCAAGTTGAGGCCAGGTTCAATCATTCCTTTCCGAATCATGCATATGCATCACATATCGCATCCCGCATATCATACCATGTTTGCATCATGTTGTTTGTGCATTGCACATGGTTGATTGTGTTCCTTTTGCTTGTTGTTCTTGATTTGGGTAGAGCCGGGGAGACGAGTTCGTGTTCAAGGAGCCCGTTGAGTACGTTTACGAGGTTCAAGCCTTCGTCTTGTTGGAGAACTTTGCAGGCAAGATGACCATACCCTCGAAATCACTTCTATCTTTGCTTGCTAGTTGCTCGCTCTTTTGGTATGCCTATGCTGCGATTCCTACCACTTGCTTATCATGCCTCCCATATTGTCAAGCCAAGCCTCTAACCCACCTTTTCCTAGCAAACCATTGTTTGACTATGTTACCGCTTTGCTCAGCCCCTCTTATAGCGTTGTTAGTTGTAGGTGAAGATTGCAGTTTGTTCCTTGTTGGAACATGGATATTTTGTTGGGATATCACAATATCTCTTATTTAATTAATGCATCTATATACTTGGTAAAGGGTGGAAGGCTCCGCCTTATGCCTGGTGTTTTGTTCCACTCTTGCCGCCATAGTTTCCGTCATATCGGTGTTATGTTCCCAGATTTTGCGTTCCTTACACGGTTGGGTTATAATGGGAACCCCTTGATAGTTCGCCTTGAATAAAACTCCTCCAGCAAGGCCCAACCTTGGTTTTACCATTCGCCACCTAGCCTCTTTTTCCCTTGGGTTAGGCCGGCCCAAGGGTCATCTTTATTTTAACCCCCCGGGCCAGTGCTTGTCAAAGTGTTGGTCCAAAACAAAGCCACTTGCGGCGCCACCTCGGGGAAACTTGAGGGCTGGTTTTAGCTGTACGTAGTGTTCATCCGGTGTTGCCCTGAGAACGAGATATATGCAGCTCCTATCAGGATGTCGGCGCATCGGGCGGTCTTGCTGGACTTGTTTTACCATTGTCGAGGATGTCTTGTAACCGGGATGCCGAGTCTGATCGGATTGTCTTGGGAGAAGGAATATCCTTCGTTGACCGTGAGAGCTTGTGATGGGCTAAGTTGGGACACCCCTGTAGGGTTTTGAACTTTCGAAAGCCATGTCCGCGGTTATGGGCAGATGGAAATTTGTTAATGTCCGGTTGTAGAAAACCTGAAACTTATCTTAATTAAAATGCATCAACCGCGTGTGTTACCGTGACGGTCTCTTCTCGGCGGGATCCGGGAAGTGAACACGGTGTTGGAGTTATGTTTGGCGTAGGTTGTTCTAGGATCACTTCTTGATCATAGATTCTCGACCGTGCATTTACCTTCTCTTCTCGCTCTCATTTGCGTATGTTAGCCACCAAATATGCTAGTCGCTTGCTGCAGCTCCACCTCATACCTTCTACCCTTCCTATAAGCTTAAATAGTCTTGATCGCGAGGGTGTGAGATTGCTGAGTCCCCGTGACTCACAGATACTTCCAAAACCAGTTTGCAGGTGCCGATGAAACCGTGCAGGTGATGCAACCGAGCTCAAGGAGGAGCTCGATGAAGACCATGTTCGTAGTGTTGTTTCGTTTCAGCTGATTAGTAGTGGAGCCCAGTTGGGACAATCGGGGATCTGTGTAGCATTTGGGGTAGTCTTCTTTTATTTTGGTTCCGTAGTCGGACCTTGATTGTATCTGGATGATGTAATGTTATATTCATGTATTGTGTGAAGTGGCGAGTGTAAGCCAACTATGTATCTCTTTCCCTTATGTATTACATGGGTCGTGTGAATATTACCTCACTTGCGACATTGCTTTCAACGCGGTTATGCCTCTAAGTCGTGCTTCGACACATGGGAGATATAGCCGCATCGAGGGCGTTACAAGTTGGTAATCAGAGCCTTCCCCGACTTTAGGAGCCCCCTGCTTGATCGAATCGCTGGCGTTGTTGAGTCTAGAAAAATGTTTTGAGTCATTTAGGATTATATATATCGGAGAATAGGATTCTTTTACTCAGTCCCTTCGTCGCTCTGGTGAGGCTTCCTGACGTAGACTTTTGACTCTTCTCTTCTCAAATTTCACTAAAAAAATTTAGGATCACGCGGGTATCTTGGAATCGTTCCGATGGTTTTGTGATGAGGACATTGTTCTTGGTGCTCCTGACATTTAGGGGTTGTGGCAGTGTCCCGGGGAGTTGAGCTCCGAGGTGTTGTCGTCACAATTTTATCGTTGCAGTTCTGGAATACCTGAGTTTCGCCGACATCGAAAATCTCTTTTATGCAGTTGTTGGTGAGATAACCTCGACGCCACCCAGTACTAGGGCGGGAGTTCGGGAGTATTGCCATAACTTGTATAACGGATGCTTTTCAAAGGTCGAGGTAAACAATTTCCAAAGGTTTCTTGGTTATGTGTTGAAGGATGGATACAACTGGATGTAGGATTTGCTAGTTTTGGGTGAGATATTATGCTTCCCCTGTATCCCAACATCTAATTGCATAACCGGAAAATTTCGGGAGTTTATAAGTGGGAATTCAAGTAGCTGTTAGGATATCTTTCCGACAGATGTATGATATGAAATTGTGGTTCGACGTCTAGTGGTCCGCCTATCCACGGTTGGTTTTTACAGTGGTCTCGTTGTGTCTTAAAGAGTCCTTGGCTACGCTGACTCGGGGACGCTTCGTATGTCATGTGCACTGCCTTGTACATGATGGTGCTGTACGATCGAGCCCGTGTGGGCCCCACCACGAAAACTTCGGACGAAATCTCTATCATATGTTTATTCCGGCTTATTCTGCAAGCCAATCCTTGTTTTTGTTTTGAGTTGTGGTATTCGAGTTGCTTCGAAGTCAAGTGTTGATTCCATACCTTCCCTAAGCGGTGTTCTCATATTCCTATGTGAATACTAATCCTTCTTGATCATCGAGATTGTCATCTATATTTCTTCTCAACCGGCGTGTCTCTCTTCAAGTGGATCTGTTCATTTTAACATCCGCAAGATCAACTCAAAGTCTTCTCAACGTTGTTTGTTTCATCTGCCCCCAAGTTGTCTTTGTTTTCCCGCCCTCCCACCCTTTTTCTTCAAGGACTCAGATTTCTTAATCAAGTATCCATTTTATTCATGTGAAGTCTCTTCATTCTTTTCTTGCAATGTTCATACCTGGTGATTCTCATGAAGATCAGAACAAAGCTTCAAGTTCATTACTCTTCGTTCTTTTCCTTCTCCGGTGGATCAATTCAAGCTTTGGTATTGAGCATAGTCTTTTCTTTTTGCCCAATGCTTTTCTTATGCCGGTGCACCTCATAATCATTCCACTTCTCGTGCTGTTCAATTGTTCCGGAGTGCTCAAGATATCTTGAAGATTCGTGTTTCCACTCTTAATCCGTTCAAGCTATTTTGAGGATGTTATCTCATTCAAGTCATTTAATTCAACCGGTGCGATCTCTCTTTTCAAGTATTTGTTCAACGGTGTATCTTTTGAGTGGGCCCTAACCCATAGGTCTTTTCCAGGATCTTACCTGACTCTTCTTATTTTACTGGAGCTTTTCTCAAATCTTTCAAAGTGTGACGTAAGTTTGTCAGTCAAATGTGTTTCTCCAAGATCTGTCAAATTATTTCATTGTTGGCTCAACCTTTCTATTCTTCATTATTCCGGAGTGACTCAACAATTCATGGTGGTGTTTTTCGTCATCATTCTCAACATTTGAAGACCGAAGAAGAGTTTCTCTTAAATCTTGCTCCATTCTCTTCAAGATTCGTGGTTCTAGCTTGTTGCCATCCTCTCATAATTATTTTCGACTGTGGGAATTTTTTTCACCCATCCGGAGCAATTCAGGAGTCTTTTCAGTTTGATTTTCCGGAGCCCATTATCTCAGAATTATTCATTTCAGCTTTCAGCTCTCTTTCTCCAAATCTTACCGGTGCATCATTCAAATATTCTCTAATCAGTTCATGATCTCGTCGTTATCTTATATCTAAACTCTCTCATATATCTTCGTTCATTTGCTAATTCTTACCGGTGATTCACCCCTACTTCGTTCATTTTCAATTCTTACGGTGGTTCGTTCAAGATTTCTCTTCCTTCTTTATCTTATCAATTCATTCGTTGTTTCAATCCTACCGGTGGTTCATTGAAGATATTCTCAAATATGCTATATCTCTCTTAATCTTTTCTACGAGAATAAGTAATATGCCAAATCCGTTGATTGTCATCAATTTAAATTGGTGAAGGATAAGCATAATGTAATTATTATTCTTGTTTCATCAAGTGAACTCAATTCCCTATTCCGGAGGCTCATCAAATTCCTAATTTCAATTGTTTCATCTTCTCTTTTCCTGGAGTTCCAACCTTTTTCAATTATTTCACCATGGATATTCATTTAAATCGGTACAAGGATTCACCTTGTGTTTTCAACTTCTCTTTCCTTCCGTTTGATCATTCTTTTGTTTAACGGAGTTCTTCATGAAGGTTCTACATGATGGTTCATCAAGGATTTAATTCATTCTCGAAGTTTTCATCGAGATTCTTTTCTAAGGAGATCAAGTATTCTTCATCTTGCAATCCGGAGTGCAATTCTTTTTACCGTATCATTAGAGGTGGTATTATGTCATTCTTGATAATTTGAGTTCATGTTTCATGATTCACATGTTGTCAAGAATGAGGTATTTTAAATCCATCAACCTCTCCGTTGGAGTTATCTTGGGTTATATTTCACCTAAAGCCTTCCCTAAGATTGTTGCTAATTGTGGTACGCATAAATGACCCAAGTTCTTCATTTATCCTCCCAGTGAAATAAGTTCTTGTCTCCTTGTTGATATGAATCCAATCTATCGTTTCCGTTAGTGGCAGAATTTCACCTCATAGTTTTGAGATGTTTTCCATAAGCAGAGGTGGAACCAGGATTTTGCAAAGCCTAGGGCTAAAACTAACTGACTAAATATAAAGTCAAATACCACGCACATCAATGTGCATTATAAGTATGCCACAAAATCACATTCAAAATGAAATATAAAGTCATTATTATCACGAGAGGAAATTCCATATAACAAATAGTTTAACAAAGTGCATCATCACGAACATGGTTTGGTACCAAATTAGTGAAGACTTGCTTAGTTCAAGGCAGTTGTTTCTTCACCAGCAATATTAGAAGGATCTGAATCTGCAAACATAAAAATCAAGTATTTCAAATCAAGACTCTGGACATAGACTAAATCAATTGTTCATATGAAATTTTGCAAGAAAAAGAACATATTATAACATTAACACGAAGTCCACGAGGTAGTAGCCCCTTGCATTTCCTCATTTTTTGATAGCACTGTATAATCTTAATATCATCAATGCTTGCAAATACAACACGCTCAATATAGCACACCAAAAGGTGATTCATCCATTCATCATTCATCTTGTTTCACAGATCAGTTTTGATGATGCTCATAGCTGAGAAAGCTCTTTCTACGGTTGCCGTTGCGACGCGGAGAATCAAGGCCAATTCAATGAGATGATATACCAACGGAAAATGTGTGTGCCTATCTGTTTGAACCATCTTTATAGCAAGCTGGCCAAGATCAATGCAACTTAAAATTTCAGTATCAGCTCTAGCTTCATTAACAAATGTCTCAAGTTGGTCCCTAAGAACTCTGCACTCATATTCTGAGAAATCCGCGCCATAAATCTGAGCAAGTTCCACTAGCTTATTTATATCAAAATTGGCAAAAGAATTTCTTGGCTCAAGACAAGCGATGCATCTCAATAGTTGGGTAGATTTCTCAGCAAAGCGATTGTTGAACTCAACAATAATCTGGTCAAGCACCACATTAAATATTTCATGATGGAAATAATGTAAGTAAGTTACCATCTGGCCGCCACGACCTCTCGAACGACCCCCAATAGCTAATGTTTCCATCATGTTTGGAATAATGATTTTATGTTTGAGACAAAAGGCATTTACCTCTTCAAATAGCTCATCCCACCCCTGATGCCTCATCTCATTAAGTTTCTGCAATGTGGTTTGAATCAAGCCCATAGCATGAACAATATTCTGGTTCTTCTTTTGCAAGCACTGTGATAGATCATTAGTTTTTCCCAACAATTTCATCATAAGATGCAGTATAAACACAAACTCAAAGCTCTCCATATGATGTATCAAACCTCATGCCGTGGTCTTTTGTGATGTGTTAGTGGCATCATCAGACATATTCTCGAATACCTCTAGCACTGCATACCACATGAGATGAAGATGGCACAAGGTTTTATGATGTGAGCCCCACCTAGTATCACCAGGTCTTGTAAGGTTAGTTTGTTGGTTTCTCCCTCTCCCTGTAAAAATTTCTCCATTCTCTAATTTCTGCACAAGATCATCATGTTCCGCTAGGGCTAACTGGTCATGTCTCTTACAAGAACCATTAGCACCGTTGACAATCATTGAAGTGTAACTAAAGAAATCCATGACAGAAGGACAACACTTGGCAACGGCAACAACCACTAACTGCAACTGATGTGCAAAGCAATGTATATAAAAAGCATAAGGATTCTCATCCAGTACCCTTCTTTGCAGCCCATGAAATTCACCTCTCATGTTCGATGCTCCATCGTATCCTTGGCCTCGCATTCTATGGATAGATAGGCCATGTTTAAGAAACATAGCATCCAAGGCTACCTTCAATGAATATGATGTTGTGTCGGCAACATGTTTAATCGCAAGAAACCTCTCAATCACTTCCCCTTGACTGTTCAAATACCTAGATGAGATAAGAAAAAAAATATGAGCATACTTCATAATAAAAAAAGCAATAAAAAATCAATTCATGACATACAAACGTCCAGGCCACAGCCATTTGTTCCTTGAGAGATGCATCTCGAGCCTGATCAACAAGGACAGCGAATTTTTTATCCCCAATATCCTTCACGATTGCTTTAGTCATCTCTTCTCCACAAGCTGTGCACAAATGCTTTTGTATTTGTGCAGATGTCAACAGATTATTTCCAGGAGCACAATCTAACAACTTAGCGGCATTCGAATCTCTTTTTTATACCATTGCACCATCTCTAAGAAATTCCCCTTATTGTTTGAGTTAGCAAACTCATCATGTCCACGAAAAGCAAGAGCTTGCAATAAAAGAAACTTCACGACACCTAACATGACAGTGAGACGACCCAAGTACTCTTCCTCCTTCTTCTTGTCTGAACCGGCCCATACTTGTTCCACATTTTCCCTCGGGTTTTGAAAAGCTTGACATTGTCTTCTTGCTCTATTATGAGCACTGTTAACATTACCAACATGAGTAACAAAAGATGCAATAGCATTTTTCCAGTTACTAAAACCTTTCTTTGTATATGCTTCTATTCCATAGTTTTCTGCTCTTGGTTGCTTAAAGAGAAAACAATGAAAACAGAAAGCGGCCTTTTTGGCAACACTATATTGAAGGAAATATGCCCTAGAGGCAATAATAAAGTTATTATTTATTTCCTTATTTCATGATAAATGTTTATTATTCATGCTAGAATTGTATTAACCGGAAACATAATACATGTGTGAATACATAGACAAACAGAGTGTCACTAGTATGCTTCTACTTGACTAGCTCGTTAATCAAAGATGGTTATGTTTCCTAACCATAGACAAAGAGTTGTTATTTGATTAACGGGATCACATCATTAGGAGAATGATGTGATTGACTTGACCCATTCTGTTAGCTTAGCACTCGATCGTGTAGTATGTTGCTATTGCTTTCTTCATGACTTATACATGTTCCTATGACTATGAGATTATGCAACTCCCGTTTACCGGAGGAACACTTTGTGTGCTACCAAACGTCACAACGTAACTGGGTGATTATAAAGGAGCTCTACATGTGTCTCCAAAGGTACATGTTGGGTTGGCGTATTTCGAGATTAGGATTTGTCACTCTGATTGTCGGAGAGGTATCTCTGGGCCCTCTCGGTAATGCACATCACCTAAGCCTTGCAAGCAATGCAAATAAATGAGTTAGTTGCGAGATGATGTATTACGGAACGATAAAGAGACTTGTCGGTAACGAGATTGAACTAGGTATTGATATACCGACCACCGAATCTCGGGCAAGTAACATACCGATGACAAAGGGAACAACGCATGTTGTTATGCGGTCTGACCGATAAAGATCTTCGTAGAATATGTGGGAGACAATATGAGGATCCAGGTTCCGCTATTGGTTATTGACCGGAGACATGTCTCGGTCATGTCTACATTGTTCTCGAACTCATAGGGTCCGCACGCTTAAGGTTTCGATGACAGTTATATTATGAGTTTATGAGTTTTGATGTACCGAAGTTGGTTCGGAGTCTCGGATATGATCGCGGACATAACGAGGAGTCTCGAAATGGTCGAGACACAAAGATTGATATATTGGACGGCTATATTCGGACACCGTAAGTGTTCTGGGGAAGTTTCGGATAAAACCGGAGTACCGGGGGGTTACCGGAACCCCCGGGGGGGTTAATGGGCCTCATGGGCCTAAAGTGGAGAAGAGGAGGGGCTGCCAGGGCAGGCCGCGCGCCCCCTCTCCCCCTAGTCCGAATTGGACAAGGAGGAAGGGGCGGCGCCCCCCTTTCCTTCCTCTCCTCTCTCCCTTCCTTCCCCCTCTCCTACTTGGACAATGAAAGGGAGGGGAGTCCTACTCCTACTGGGAGGTAGGGAGTAGGACTCCTCCTGCGCGCCTCCTTCTAGGGCCGGCCGCACCCCCCTTGGCTCCTTTATATACGGAGGTAGGGGGCACCCCTAGACACACAAGTTGATCAACGTGATTGTTTTCTTAGCCGTGTGCGGTGCCCCCTTCCACCATAATCCTCGATAATATTGTAGTGGTGCTTAGGCGAAGCCCTGCGACAGTTGAACATCAAGATCATCACCACGCCGTCGTGCTGACGGAACTCTTCCCCGACACTTTGCTGGATCGGAGTCCGGGGATCGTCATCGAGCTGAACGTGTGCTGAAACTCAGAGGTGCCGTAGTTTCGGTGCTTGGATAGGTCGGATCGTGAAGACGTATGACTACATCAACCGCCTTGATATAACGCTTCCGCTGTCGGTCTACAAGGGTACGTAGATCACACTCTCCCCTCGTTGCTATGCATCACCATGATCTTGCTTGTGCGTAGGAATTTTTTTGAAATTACTACGTTCTCCAACATATATTCCAACCAATCATGCGATTCGTACCACTCTTCACAAAAGCCTCTCATCTGCTTCCCAATTCTTCCCTGTTCATAAACATGGCATGTTGGTCGACATGCTCCCATGGCCAAATACTCTCTTCTAGCAGCATCCCTAACATCCGGATGCAACTCTTCAATTGGTTTTCGGAGGCCGGGAGTAGGATTAATGTCATCCGGATTAAGCTCCATACGTGGTTCACTTTCCTTTGCATTACTAGCTCCCACCGGTACTGATTCTGTAGGTGATCCATCAGTGTTGGTGTTGTTGGCTGAAGGCTGATTGGATGTTGACTGAAAGAAAGATTCAATTGTACGGGTCCTCTTGTTCATCTTGTATTTCTAATTTGCTGACAAGAAATGAAATAAAATTGACTAAGTAAATATAACTCACTGAGTTTGGCTGATATAAAAGAATTAGGGAAAACAAAATTAGATGATACAGATTACCTGTGCGGCCAGTGTGCGTTGGCCTCAGTCTCAGTGCGTACACTGCAATTTAGAATCAGATGGAGAAGAACAAGAGGTGGTCGGGTTGTGAGGACGCTGGGCCCGGTGGCCGGGGCAGCGGGGAATCGCCAATCGCTGGTTGATGAGGACGGCGGCGCAGCGAGGGTTTCTCTATTGCCGCTGCCACGATCAGGCGAGGGATTTTTTTCTCATTCTTGATTAACGAATGATCAGGCTACATATCAGAGATCGAAGCGTCAAACGTGTGTAATGGGCGATTCGTTCTCTGTTGTGATCAATCGATTGAGTTGGGCTAATGGGCTGAACTGCTGAAGGCTTGTACATGAGTGCGTGGGTCTAGGTGAAGCCTGGGGCTGGGCTTCTATGTATCCCATATTCTGATTTTTTTCTACTATACATATAGATACTAGTCGGGCCACGCCTGGGGCTACAACCCCAGTTGCCCCAGGCCTCGTTTCACCCCTGTCCATAAGACCATAACAAGTTTACTCTTTTCGTTGTTAGTTTTTCAACAACTCCGTTCGAACCTTCGCCTAAAGATGCTTTTGCAAGCTCATTTAAGATAGAAGATGTTGTTTTCTCCTCCGTTCATTCCATTCTAGTTGTCTCTTTTCTTCCGGAGGCATTGTGTTGTTGCTCTCTTCAACCCTTCTTCTTGTTCTTGTCAGGACCTTGTTCTTTTCGTGCTTATCCATTTAACCGGAGTGTTGCGTCCTCTTTTCAAGTATCCTCTCATCTTGTCAAGATCATGTTCAATTCCTTCCATTTCGAACCGGAGTGTTGCCGTAATGGATCTTTATCATTCCTTGTACATCTTGTTTCAACCGGAGTGCTTGCATGTACTTCTTGTCCCACTGGTAGAAAAAGGGCCTATAGTCCCGGTTCGTAAGGGCCTTTAGTCCCGGTTCCGGAACCGGGACTAAAGTGTCAGTACTAATACCTCCCCCCTTTAGTCCCGGTTCAATCCAGAACCGGGACTAAAGGCCCTCCACGTGGGCAGTGCGCAGAGCCCAGTCAGGAGACCCTTTGGTCCTGGTTGGTGGCACCAACCGGGACCAATAGGCATCCACGCGTCAGCACTTCTGTGGCTGGGGTTTTTGTTTTTTTTTGAAGGGGGGGGGGGGGGTTGGGGGTTTTGGGGGGTTAATTTAGGTGTTTCATATATTGTGTTAGCTAGTTATAATTAATAGAGAGAAGTGTCCTCTGTTATGTCCGTGCTTGGTCGACGCTACGTACTATACATACGTATAGAGAGGACTAGACACGCTAGCTAGCTAGTAAGCAAACGAAGGAAACAGAAGATCGTCATGAACATATATGCATATATACAGAGAGAAGTGATATCGACCACCTCTCCTTCTCCGAGAGATTGGTCGAACAACAAGTTCTCGTATATCTATCTGACACTACCGGCTACATATATACAATAATTATCTCTTACAAATATAATCATACGGACTCAGGGTCCACATAGAATTCTCCGTCTTCAGGGATCACGTGGTCAAGAAAGAATGCCGCCAATTCCTCTTGAATTGCTCGCATGCGAGCTGGTGCTAGGAGTTCATCCCGCTTCCGAAACATCTAATTTGAAGAAGGGGGTCAATACATATATATATATATATATATAAATGAATGAAACTCAACACAAATGATGGTAATAAAATAAAATTGTGAATGTTGTTATTTACGTACTTCATATTGTTCGTTAGAGTACCCGCCCCGCTCACAGGTCGTGTGGCGGATGGACTCGCAGATGTAGTATCCACAGAAATCATTCCCTTGTTCCTGCCACAACCACTTTACAAGAAATAGAGGTCAATCAAACTGATAAGCAAGAATGCTAAATGGTATTGATGAAACTAGCGCTTGAATCACTAGGAGATGCGCGGAACATGCTACTATAGTACTTACTTTCGGGTGTCTAAATTCCAGCTCCTTCGGCAGTCCCGAACTGTTTTGGTGAATTTTCTCCAAACCCTGCCGGACAAAGAAAACAATTACTTGATATCAGGAAATGAACAAAGTTGCTGATATGGTGGATAATGATCGATTTAACTTACTTCTTGAGGATTTCAGTCATGTCCGCATACTCCTTGGGATCTTTTCGTTTAGAGTCCAAGACGGTTACTACTCCCTGCTCAAGCTTAATCTCTAGGAGAATATAGTGGAAACTGCACACACATGCATAACTCATGAATTACATTACTATAACCTTGACTAATATATAAGGGAAACCGAATACGCACAAGACAGTAACACTCACCTGAAGTTGTAAGGAAAGAGTATTATATCTTTGTTTTGATTTATTACGAACGATCGTAGCAAGTTGGCCTCGGTAGCTGTGGCATGAAGTTTAACCTGAGTTGCATCTATGAGATATGTGTTAATGAACCCAATATCACCGACTTGTCTTTTCTTCAATTCGGCGATCTTCAATCTGCATAATATAGTGAGGATGATTATAAATACATGCAATGAAAGAGCTAAGCTATATAGAGAAACTTAATGACAGAAGTAGTACTACTTACAGACAGTAGCAGGCGACCGTTGTTTTATCAAGGGCCAATTGATTGAAAAACTGATAGAACTCCTCAAATGGAACAGGCAACAGATCAATTCCAACGAGGTCATGCTCCTTTTTAACTTTCACATACAAAGTACTCCTCCCCCCAGAGTCTCTGCAGATTTTCAAGTACCAATCATGCAATCTTCGCATCATCGTTGATAGAGATCTTTCATCTTTGACGAGAGGCTTCCCGTACTCGTATCTTTGTATTTGCACCTCCATGGGTTCATAATGTACTTCGTCGGGCAGGTAATCTGCAAGATTGCTATAACCGGGCACCATCCTCGGATCATTATCGATGTTGTGGCTAGGCACCTTGAGCGGGGGGCACGATTGCTTCGCTTGTTCGCCGAGCTGGGCAATTTGTTTCCCAGCTCGTCGTTCTTTCAGCCTTTGATCACTGACAGTACTTCCCGACCGCTCCGCTTCGGCAAATTCCTTTCCAATAATGCGGTCATAGTTTCCTTTCGGCGGATCAGACTTCGGTGGTTTTGTCAGGGCAGCCAGAGTGCGCTTCACTTTCACCCGATCTACCTTCTCCTCCGGAGGTGGATGTTTCTTTGCTTTCACCCCTTCAAAGAAGTTCCTCACTTCTTCTCGCGCGATCTCGGCGTTCTCCTCCAGGGTCCTCTCATATGGTAACTTCTCTGGAGTCTTCAGAGAAGGACCGAATCTGTATGTCCTCCCGCCTCTGGTTGTACTGCTAGACGCCGACCGAGCAGACGGAGCGGTTGTCTTCTTTACTTGCTTAAGCGGCGGAGGAGAAGGACTACGACGCGCCGGAGCAGCTGGAGCGGCGGCAGGTCTCTTCCGCCCTTGCTGACGAGGCGGAGAAGGAGGAGGCTGGCTGCTCGGGCGCGTCGGCGCAGGCGGAGAAGGAGGCGGAGTGCCGCCACGCGCCGGAGAAGGAGCCGGCCGAGGGCCCTGATCGTCACTCGCCGGAGGAGGAGGCGGTGGAGGCGGAGTGCCCTGACTCGCCGGAGGAGGAGGAGGAGGCGGTGGCGTCCAGTTCGGAAGGTTGATGAGCTCCTTCCGCCATAGGCATGGAGTCTTCAGAGCAGACCCCAGCCGAGTCTCCCCTTCACCGGTAGGGTGGTCAAGCTGGAGGTCCTCAAATCCCTCCGTTATCTCATCCACCATCACCCTAGCATATCCTTCTGGAATCGGCCGGCAGTGAAAAGTTGCGCCGGGTTCAGTAGGATAAACAGAGCCAACAGCCGCCTTGACCTTCAAATTCATCCATTGCGTCATAAGGTGGCAATTTTGAGACTCCGTTATAGCATCCACGGGATAGCTGGCAGGAGCCGTCAAGGCATGCTCCAGCTGAAGCAGCTCGGTGGAAGCCACGCTGCTTCTGCGCTGAGATGGCGGGGTAGCTTCGGGGGAGGCTTCGGCAGTACGTTTGCTGCGATTTGCTTCTCGTTCCTCTATCGCGTCTACCCTTGCTTGCAGCGCCTGTATTTGGGTCTGCTGCACTTTTTTCCTCCTCTCATGGGATTTGTAACCGCCTGCGTCCGGAAACCCAACCTTCCACGGAATGGAGCCTGGCGTGCCTCGTGTCCGTCCAGGGTGCTCAGGATTCCCGAGGGCCATTGTGAGCTCGTCGTTCTCTCTGTCTGGAAAGAACGTCCCTTCCTGCGCTGCTTCGATATACTGCTTAAGCTTACTGACTGGTATGTCCATTTGATCGTTCGTCCAAATGCACTTCCCTGTTACAGGGTCCAGTGTTCCGCCAGCCCCGAAGAACCAAGTCCGGCAACGGTCTGGCCAGTTAATTGTCTCTGGTTCGATCCCTTTATGAACCAGATCATTCTCAGTCTTGGACCACTTAGGCCGGGCTACGAGGTAGCCACCTGACCCCGTGCGATGGTGAAGCTTCTTCTTCGCAGCATTTTGCTTGTTTGTCGCCGACATCTTCTTACTCTTTTCTGATGTCTTGTGGGCCACAAATGCGGGCCAGTGATCTCTGATCTTCTCATATCTGCCCTTGAATTCTGGTGTCTCATTATTTTCGACAAACTTATTCAGCTCTTTCTTCCACCTCCTGAATAGTTCTGCCATCCTCTTCAGAGCAAAAGACTTGATTAATTTCTCTTTAACTGGGTTCTCTGGATTATCCTCAGGCGGTAGGGTGAAATTTGACTTCAGCTCAGTCCAAAGATCATTTTTCTGCATATCATTGACATAAGACACCTCAGGGTCTTCTGTAGCCGGCTTAAACCATTGCTGGATGCTTATCGGGATCTTGTCCCTAACCAGAACCCCGCACTGAGCAACAAATGCGCTCTTTGTCCGGAGGGGTTCAATAGGTTGGCCGTCGGGCGCGATTGCTATGATCTCAAACTTTTCATCCGAGCTCAACTTTTTCTTCGGGCCTCGTCTCTTTACCGAAGTTGTGCTCGATTCGGAGGGCTAGAAAAAAGAACAAAGACTTAATTAATATGTGTACATACCAAAACAATGAATGCATCAATCAGCTAGTCAGCATAGGCTTAACTAATATATATACCTGGCCGGACTCGGTTCGGTCACCGGAGCCGTCATCACGGTCTCCTTCTTGCACCGGCATTGGGTCACCGGAGCCGTCCTCATGTTCTTCTTCTTGCACCGGCATTAGGTCACCGTAGCCAGCTTGTTCACCCTCTCCTTCCAGACCATCGGTTTCGTTGAGAAACAACGAGATGGCATCACTTCCTTCTGCGATTATGTCCCTCAACAACGCTTCTTTTGTTGCTTCGTCTAGGGCGGTGTCCATAGTTTCTACAAATATTTACAACATGGCAATTATTATTCAAACATGACAGATGGATATATTAGTGCCAAACGTAGAACTAGCTACCTAATCATAGTAAGCTATCGGGAGGGGGTATATATCGACAACGACGACACTACATCTATGTCCCTCGACGACCCTCGTTCCCGATAAAAAAAAGAGGAAGAAGAAGAAAAATAAGAGGAGAAGAAAGAATAGAGGAGAAGATCTCCTCTATTCTTTCTTCTCCTCTTTTTTTCTTCTTCCTCTTCTTTTTTTATCCTCTTCTTCCTCTCATGTTCGATAGGATCGCCGAGGGGTCGGGAGGTTGCCTAGTGTCAAGGGATTCAACAAAACCATGTCTTCATCATTAGGCGAAAGTAACATGTGCATGATGGTACGAAGCTCTTCAAAGTTGTTCTGGAACGGAGTCCCAGATAGGATAATTCGCTTTTTGGTACAAAGTTCAGCAAGAGCCTTCCGAATATCGCTATTTGGAAGGCCTTTGCTGAATTCGTACCAAAAGGCGGATTATTCTATCCGGGACTCCATTCCAGAACAACTTTGCAGAACTTCGTACCAACATGCCCTGGTTACTTCCGGCTAATGATGAAGGCATGGATTTCTTCAATACTTTGTCACTAGGAAACCTCTCTCTACTTCCGGCTAATAAGAATAAGAAGAAGAAGAAGAAGAAGAAGAAGAAGAAGAAGAAAAGAAGAAAAAAAAGAGGAGAAGAAGAAAGGAATAGTGGAGAAAAGAGAAAATAGAATATATTCTATTTTCTCTTCTTCTCCACTATTCCTTTCTTCTTCTCCTCTTCTTTTTCTTCTTTTTTCTTCTTCTTATTTATTTCTCCTCTTCTTTTCGGTAGAGGAAACCCTAAATAGCTAGCAAGTATCGTGGGTGTGAGATACATGTGGCCTTCGGTGTAGGACACTACATCCACGTCCCACAAGTGACGTGGGCGTCGAAGCCCGCGCCACTTGTGGGATGTGGGTGTAGTGTCCGACACCGACGGTACATGTATCTCACACCGACGATACTTTCTATTTAGGGTTTCTCCTCTACCGCTCCTCGACTTCTCGACGACCCTCGTTCCCGATAAAATAAAGAGGAAGAAGAAGAAGAAAAAAGAAGAGAAGAAAGAATAGAGGAGAAGACTTCCTCTTCTTCCTCTCCTCTTCTTCTCCCTCTTCTTCCCCTTCTTCCTCGCCTCTCTCATGAATGTCCGGCATTCTCGACCCCCCCACGTGTCAAAGAAAAAAAAGAAGAAAAAAAGAGGAGAAGAAGAAAGGAATATAGGAGAAAATAGAAAATAGAATATATATTCTATTTTTCTCTTCTTCTCCTCTATTCCTTTCTTCTTCTCCTCTTCTTATTTTCTTCTTTCCTATCCTTCTTTTTCTAAAATCGTAACTTTTGCATATATAAAACTCTTCTAAAATTGTAACTTCCTATATAAAACTTTCCTATCGGGAGGGGGAGAAGATCGAAGAAAAAAAAGAGGAGAAGAAGAAAGGAATAGAGGAGAAGAAGAAAAAATAGAAAAAATTTCTATTTTTTCTTCTTCTCCTCTATTCCTTTCTTCTTCTCCTCTTCCTTTTCTTCCTCTCCTCGTCTTCTCCTTCTTCCTCTCCACTAACATAAAATGCACTAACCTAAAATGCAACAAACATAAAATGCACTAAATCGATCAACTAACCTAAAATCAGTGATAAAATGCACTAACCTAAAATCGATATCTACTAACAACTTAAAAAAATTAGTACATATATGAAAAAATGCATATATGAAAAAAACATCATCATATCATCAACAGAAAAAAACATCATCATATCATCAACAGAAAAAAAACATCATCATATCATCAACATCATCATATCATCAACCTAAAATCAGTGATAAAAAGGGCGCCGGCGGCCGGACCGAAAGTGGCGGCGTGTGGTCGGGGCGACGGCGACGGGGTTGGGGAAGGGGCGGCGCGCGCGGCGACGGCGACGGGGTCAGGGAAGGGGCGGCGGGCGGGCGGGCTCGGGGACGGGGCGGGGGCGACGAAGGGCTCGGGGACGGGGCGGGGCGACGGCGCGGGGACGGGGCGGGGCGACGGCGCGGGGACAGGGCGGGCTCGGGGACGGGGCGGGGCGGGCTCGGGGATGGGGCGGGGCGACGACGGGCTCGACAACGGGCTCGGGGACGGGGCGGGACGACGGCGGCGGGCGCGGGGCGACGACGACGGGGTCAGGGAAGGGGTGGCGCGGGGCGACGACGGGCTCGGGGCGGCGCGCGGCGGGCGCGGGGCGATGACGGGCTCGGGGCGGCGACGACGACGACGAACGGCCTGGGGGCGAATGGGAGCGGTTGGCCAAAATTTCACAAGTGTTGGCTTATATAGCCAGAGCAATGGTCCCGGTTCGTGACACCAACCGGGACTAATGCCCCTCTTTGGTCCCGGTTGGTGCCACGAACCGGGACCAAAGGCCAATTTTCAGCAGCCCAAAGGGCGGGAAGCGGCGGCCTTTGGTCCCGGTTGGTGCCACCAACCGGGACCAATGGCCTTTGCTGCCCCGAGCCCAAAAGTTTAGTCCCACATCGCTAGCTGAAGGGCGCCGGCACTGGTTTATAAGCGCTGGTGTGCCTACCCATTCGAGCTCCTCTCTAATGCAGGCTTTCGGGCCTAAACTTGCTACTGCCTGTGGGCCTATTGGGCCTTCTGCGGGCCTGAATCCTGGCCCATCTAGGGTTTCTAGTCGTATTCAGGCCGTGGAAGCCCAGTAGGAGGCATTTTTTTTGGTTTTTTCTTTTTTATTTCTATATTTTTTTGGTTTTTTATTTTTTTATTTCTACTTACAACTAAATACTTACAGTTTTTTAGTGATTTCTTTTTGCTTTTAGGTCACAAAAATTATAAACTTTCTGTTAGTGCCATTAGTTTTAAATTTTAAATAGTTTAAATTTGAATTTTTAAAAATTTGTGTGAATCACTAGTTTATGAATAACTTTACTATAAAAATAGAATTTTTTTCTATTTATTTTTTATTTCTACTTAAAACTAAATACTTACAGTTTTTTAGTGATTTTTTTTTGCTTTTAGGTCACAAAAATTATAAACTTTCTGTTAGTGCCATTAGTTTTAAATTTTAAATAGTTTAAATTTGAATTTTTAAAAATTTGTGTGAATCACTAGTTTATGAATAACTTTACTATAAAATTAGAAATTTTTTCTTCTTTGCTATTTATTTTTTATTTATACTTACAATTAAATACTTATAGTTTGATTTTAGGTCACAAAAATTATATTCTTTTTGCTATTGAAGAATATTATAGTTTTATTTTAGTTGATCATAACATAATATTTTAATTGATTGTTTTTATTTTCATAAAAGTTTTGTAGTTTATTCTGTTTGCTATTAATTCATTCTTTGAGCTAAATGACTCTGAAATTGGAAAGCATTTCAAAATGAACTCTGAAAAGGTTGAAAGTTGACATGGTATCATCATTTCACCCACATAGCATGTTCCAAAAAGTAGAGAGGGTTACGACAAAAACTTGATGCACTTCGTGTACAAAATGGACAATCACTTTCGAAGTATCAAAGTTTCAAACCATAAGACATGAAAGCATTTCAAATGAACTCTGAAAAAGTTGAAAGTTGGGATGGTATCATAATTTCACCCACATAGCATGTGCATGTACAAAACGGACAATGGTAGCATGTTCGTCTGTTACAAATTTGGCATGGTATCATCATAATAGTTGCGGGAGAAAGTCTTCACTTTTTCTTCGCTTGTGTCATTTGCTTATTGCGCCGTAACCATGGATAATCTTCATTGTTTATCAGGATGCTTGGGTCAGCCTTGACATTGAAGGGAGGAATTTCATGAAACTTTTCATAATCTTCAGACATGTCTGTCTTGCCGTCCACTCCCAGGATGTCCCTTTTTCCTGAAAAAACTATGTGGCGCTTTGGCTCATCGTATGATGTATTCGCTTCCTTATCTTTTCTTTTTCTCGGTTTGGTAGACATGTCCTTCACATAGATAACCTGTGCCACATCATTGGCTAGGACGAACGGTTCGTCAGTGTACCCAAGATTTTTCAGATCCACTGTTGTCATTCCGTACTGTGGGTCTACCTGTACCCCGCCGCCTAACAGATTGACCCATTTGCACTTAAACAAAGGGACCTTAAAATCAGGTCCGTAGTCAAGTTCCCATATGTCCACTATGTAACCATAATATGTGTCCTTTCCGCTCTCGGTTGCTGCATCAAAGCGGACACCGCTGTTTTGGTTGGTGCTCTTTTGATCTTGGGCGATCGTGTAAAATGTATTCCCATTTATCTCGTATCCTTTGTAAGTCAATACAGTCAAAGATGGTCCCCTGGACAACAAGTACAACTCATCACAAACAGTGTTGTCACCTCTGAGACGTGTTTCCAACCAACTGCTGAAAGTCCTGATGTGTTCACATGTAATCCAGTCGTCGCACTGCTCCGGGTGTTTGGAGCGCAGACTGTTCTTGTGTTCATCGACATACGGGGTCACCAAGGTAGAGTTCTGTAGAACTGTGTAGTGTGCTTGAGACCAAGAATATCCGTCCCTGCATATTATTGAGTCTCTTCCAAGAGTGCCTTTTCCAGTCAGTCTCCCCTCATACTGCGATTTAGGGAGACCTATCTTATTAAGGCCAGGAATGAAGTCAACACAAAACCCAATAACATCCTCTGTTTCATGGCCCATGGAGATGCTTCCTTCTGGCCTAGCGCGGTTACGGACATATTTCTTTAGGACTCCCATGAACCTCTCAAAGGGGAACATATTATGTAGAAATACGGGCCCCAGGATGACAATCTCGTCGACTAGATGAACTAGGACGTGCGTCATGATATTGAAGAAGGATGGTGGGAACACCAGCTCGAAACTGACAAGACATTGCGCCACATCACTCCTTAGCCTTGGTACGATTTCTGGATCGATCACCTTCTGAGAGATTGCATTGAGGAATGCACATAGCTTCACAATGGCTAATCGGACGTTTTCCGGTAGAAGCCCCCTCAATGCAACCGAAAGCAGTTGCGTCATAATCACGTGGCAGTCATGAGACTTTAGGTTCTGAAACTTTTTCTCTGGCATATTTATTATTCCCTTTATATTCGACGAGAAGCCAGTCGTGACCTTCATACTGAGCAGGCATTCAAAGAAGATTTCTTTCTCTTCTTTCGTAAGAGCGTAGCTGGCAGGACCTTTATACTGCTTCGGAGGCATGCCGTCTTTTTCGTGCAAACGTTGCAGGTCCTCTCGTGCCTCAGGTGTATCTTTTGTCTTCCCATACACGCCCAAGAAGCCTAGCAGGTTCACGCAAAGGTTCTTCGTCACGTGCATCACGTCGATTGAGGAGCGGACCTCTAGGTCTTTCCAGTAGGGTAGGTCCCAAAATATAGATTTCTTCTTCCACATGGGTGCGTGTCCCTCAGCGTCATTCGGAACAGCTAGTCCACCGGGACCCTTTCCAAAGATTACGTAGTGTAAATCATTGACCATAGCAAGCACGTGATCACCGGTGCGCATGGCGGGCTTCTTCCGGTGATCTGCCTCGCCTTTGAAATGCTTGCCTTTCTTTCGACATTGATGGTTGGTCGGAAGAAATCGACGATGGCCCAGGTACACATTCTTCCTGCATTTGTCCAGGTATATACTTTCAGTGTCATCTAAACAGTGCGTGCATGCGTGGTATCCTTTGTTTGTCTGTCCTGAAAGGTTACTGAGAGCGGGCCAATCGTTGATGGTCACGAACAGCAACGCCTTAAGGTTAAATTCCTCCTGTCTGTGCTCATCCCACGTACGTACACCGTTTCCATTCCACAGCTGTAAAAGTTCTTCAACTAATGGCCTTAGGTACACATCAATTTCGTTGCCGGGTTGCTTAGGGCCTTGGATGAGAACTGGCATCATAATGAACTTCCGCTTCATGCACATCCAAGGAGGAAGGTTATACATACATAGAGTCACGGGCCAGGTGCTGTGATTGCTGCTCTGCTCCCCGAAAGGATTAATGCCATCCGCGCTTAAAGCAAACCATACATTCCTTGGGTCCTTTGCAAACTCATCCCAGTACTTTCTCTCGATTTTTCTCCACTGCGACCCGTCAGCGGGTGCTCTCAACTTCCCATCTTTCTTTCGGTTCTCACTGTGCCATCGCATCAACTTGGCATGCTCTTCGTTTCTGAACAGACGTTTCAACCGTGGTATTATAGGAGCATACCACATCACCTTCGCAGGAACCCTCTTCCTGAGGGGCTCGCCGTCAACATCACCAGGGTCATCTCGTCTGATCTTATACCGCAACGCACCGCATACCGGGCATGCGTTCAGATCCTTGTATGCACCGCGGTAGAGGATGCAGTCATTAGGGCATGCATGTATCTTCTCCACCTCCAATCCTAGAGGGCATACGACCTTCTTTGCTGCGTATGTACTGTCGGGCAATTCGTTATCCTTTGGAAGCTTCTTCTTCAATATTTTCAGTAGCTTCTCAAATCCTTTGTCAGCCACAGCATTCTCTGCCTTCCACTGCAGCAATTCCAGTACGGTACCGAGCTTTGTGTTGCCATCTTCGCAATTGGGGTATAACCCTTTTTTGTGATCCTCTAACATGCGATCGAACTTCAGCTTCTCCTTTTGACTAATGCATTGCGTCCTTGCATCGACAATGACCCGGCGGAGATCATCATCATCGGGCACATCGTCTGGTTCCTCTTGATCTTCAGCAGCTTCACCCATGGCAGCATCATTGGGCACATCGTCTGGTTCCTCTTGATCTTCACCAGCTCCCCCCGTTGCAGCATCACCGTATTCAGGGGGCACATAGTTGTCATCGTACTCTTCTTCTTCGCCGTCTTCCATCATAACCCCTATTTCTCCGTGCCTCGTCCAAACATTATAGTGTGGCATGAAACCCTTGTAAAGCAGGTGGGAGTGAAGGATTTTCCGGTTAGAGTAAGACCTCGTATTCCCACATTCAGTGCATGGACAACACATAAAACCATTCTGCTTGTTTGCCTCAGCCGCATCGAGAAACTCATGCACGCCCTTAATGTACTCGCGGGTGTGTCTGTCACCGTACATCCATTGCCGGTTCATCTGCGTGCATTATATATAATTAAGTGTCCAAATTAATAGAAGTTCATCATCACATTAAAACCAAAGTGCATACATAGTTCTCATCTAACAACATATAGCTCTCCAGAGCATCTAATTAATTAAACCATACATTGAAACTATGTAAAACATTTCAATGCGAAAACAAATGCGATCATAATCGCAACCAAGGTAACAATTGATCCAACGGCATAATGATACCAAGCCTCGGTATGAATGGCATATTTTCTAATCTTTCTAATCTTCAAGCGCATTGCATCCATCTTGATCTTGTGATCATCGACGACATCCGCAACATGCAACTCCAATATCATCTTCTCCTCCTCAATTTTTTTATTTTTTCCTTCAACAAATTGTTTTCTTCTTCAACTAAATTTAACCTCTCGACAATAGGGTCGGTTGGCATTTCCGATTCACATACATCCTAGATAAATAAAATCTATGTCACGTTGGTCGGCATAATTTTCATAAACAATAAATGAACCAATAGTTATAAAGATAATATACATACCAAATCCGAATCATAGACAGGACGAGGGCCGACGGGGGCGGATACCAAAACCATCGCACTATATAAGATGCAATAATAAATGTAAGAAAATGATACAAGTATCTATCTAAACATACAAGTAAGAATATTTTTCCTTTCAGAAAGAAGATAAGAACAAGAGGCTCACCACGGTGGTGTCGGTGATGAGATCGGCGCGGGTGATCGACGGCGGTGAAGACGGGGACGGGGCGTGACGGACCGCTAAATCTAGACAAATCTCGAGGAAAATGGAGCTTGGAGGTCGAGCTTCGAGAGGAGAAAGCTTAAGTAGTGTGGCTCGGGCATTCCATCGAACACCTCATGTGCATAGGAGGTGAGCTAGAGCACCACAAAGCCCTCTCCCCCTCGGCCAGAAAAAACAGAGCACTGTGCTCTGCTCTTGCGCGAGGGGGTATATATAGGCACCTCATTGGTCCCGGTTGGTGGCATGAACCGGGACTAAAGGGGAGCCTCTGGTCCCGGTTCAAGCCACCAACCGGGACCAATGGTGGTGGGCCAGGAGCGAGGCCCATTGGTCCCGGTTCGTCCCACCAACCGGGACCAAAAGGTCCAGACGAACCGGGACCAATGGCCCACGTGGCCCGGCCGGCCCCCTGGGCTCACGAACCGGGACCAATGCCCACATTGGTCCCAGTTCTACACTGAACCGGGACTAATGGGCTGAGCCGGCCTGGACCATAGCCCTGTTTTCTACTAGTGTCCATCGAACCCTTTTCTTATGTCCGTCAACCTACAAGGTTCCCATAATGATCCTTGTTCCTCTTTTCTAACGGAGTGTTTGCAACTTTGTTCTTCTTAGTTGCATTCTTTCTTTCAATCTGTTCAACCTCTCAAGGTTCTTTGGTTACACTCTTTGGTCAAAGAAGCAACTTAGTTTTATCGCTGCTCTTCCTCTTCTTTTTCCCTCCGGTGCCATTCTAGATCTCGGGATGAGATCCTCTCGTAGTGGTGGAGTGTTGTAACGCCCTAAGACCGATGTGCCAGGTGTCCTCCAGTTTTTCGCTGTTGTTGCCTTGTCATTTGCTTTCGTGTCATGCATCTCATATCATGTCATCATGTGCATTGCATTTGCATACGTGTTCGTCTCATGCATCCGAGCATTTTCCCCGTTGTCCGTTTTGCATTCCGGCGTTCCTATGTCATCCGGTGTCCCTTTCTACCTCTTTTCGTGTGCGGGTGTTAAACGTTTTCGGATTGCACCGAGACTTGTCATGCGGCCTTGGTTTACTACCGGTAGACCGCCTGTCAAGTTTCGTGCCATTTGGACTTCGTTTGATACTCCAACGGTTAACCGAGGGACCGATAAGGCCTTGTGCGTGTTGCAGCCCAACACCCCTTCAAAGTGGCCCAAAACCCACCTAAACCCCTCCCATCATCTAGGCCGTTTGATCACGATCGCGTGGCCGCAAACCGCATCTCATTTGGAGCTTCCTAGCTCCCTCTACCTATAAATATGTGTCCCTCCCGGAATTTTCGCGCAGATGAAACCCTAACCTCCTCCTCCGCGCGCCACCGGACGCATCCTCACCGGCCGGACATGTCCACCGCGCCTTCCACCTCACTCCGGCGAATTAGCGCACGCCACATCAGCGCCGCCACCGCCCTCACCCACTCAGCGCGCGACACGTCACCCGCGCCGCGCCCTCTCTCTCCTCCCCGCCGCCAGGCCCGCCGTGGCCCGGATCTGGCCCTCCAGGCCCGATCCACCGGAGAGAGCCCCGCGCCCTGCTGCCTGGGTCACCCCGCCTCCTCTGGCTCCGCGCCGCCCGCCGAGGAGCCCCCCGCCACCGCGAGCTTCTCCAGCCACCGCTTTGCCCTCGTCCGCAGCCAAGTCCAATGAGCTCGCGCCAAGTCTGGCGACCCCGCGCGCCAAGTCCGGCAACCCCGCGCCGCGGCAACCCCTTCCTCCTCTCTAGCGGCTCCTTTCCCCAACTCCGGCGAGTTCAAGTTTTCTGGTGAAGATCCAGGCCATCCTAGGTTAACGCGCCGCTACAGTGCCAGATCCAGATCCAATCTCCTCGGTTGACTTCTTCTCCCCGAAATCCTAATATTTTGCATACTTTGGCGCATCATAACTTCATCACTGTGGCTCCGGTTCATGCGTGTAGCATATCAAAATGTTCGCCTCGAAGAGTACTTAATTTCATCTTATTGCATCATTTTCATTTGATCTCATCTTGATGTCCGAAATGCTGTTGGAAGAGGGCTATGTGATGATAGTTTCAGATCTGTTTCAACAAATGCACTTTTGTCCTTTTTGCCATGTTTAATGCGTGCATGATATGATCCTGAGCTCTACATGTGTTTTGAAGTATGTCATGCCATCTTTACAGGGGTGTATGCCATGTATTTTTGTGATCTTTGTGGTGACTAGCACAAGCATGCAAAGTAGCTTACTTATTATTGCTGATTTCAGGGACTTAGAAATATTCTAAGTCCTTGTCCTATTATTATTTTTATGCCATGTGTTCATGTTGCTACCGAGAGATCTATGCCTCTTTTGAGCATGATCAGTAAGGATGTTTTGTAGATGATGTTGTGCTCTATCCATCCATGTCTTTGTTTGCCATTGTGGAGCACCCTAGCTTGACTCAATCGAGCTCTATTTTTGCTATAAAATGTTCTTGGCAGATTGTTAACATGTTTATCAATTTTGCCGAGCTTGTTGTAGTTGATCCGTGCATGCTATGATGTTGTTCTTGCCATGTCTAGCTTCTATGCCATGTCTACTTGCTGGGTGTATGCTTAGTTTGTCATGCAATGCCTCGTAGTGAGTGCATCGAGCTCGTAAACATGACTACTTGATATCTGTTTTGCCATGCTCCAGTTTTTCTACCAAGTCTGAATCTGTTAACGATAATTGCTATGTTCACATGGTTGCCATTGTATTTTCTGATCCCTTTTGGCTTATGGTCAGTAAGGGACTTTTGTTGTATACTTTGAGTAGCTTCATGCCATGCTTTGCTTTTCCATTATATGTTCCTGTAGCATGTAGTTATCGTGCTCTAAACAGTGCTTCCTGATGTTAAATTCCTGACATGTTGATAATTTCACTAAGTCTGTAACCTGTTACCGTTTGCACTTTTGCCATGCTTGTTTGAACTTGCTATTTAGTGAATTAGCCATATCTCAGTGTTCATCTTTTGTCAAGCATCTTGAGTGGATCCCTGCCATGTATTTTGTTGTTATGTTTGAGTGCAGTAGCTTATTTATCTTGATGCATTTAGATGGCTTCGTGCTGTTAATCGCAGACCGGTGCCATATTTGTTTTGCTTGTCATTTCCAAACCGTGCGTCCGATTCCGTTGATCTTTATATCGATTTCAACCGAAATCAACTCCTCTTTCCAGTGGGACTCTTGGGTTTCCAAGTTGAGGCCAGGTTCAATCATTCCTTTCCGAATCATGCATATGCATCACATATCGCATCCCGCATATCATACCATGTTTGCATCATGTTGTTTGTGCATTGCACATGGTTGATTGTGTTCCTTTTGCTTGTTGTTCTTGATTTGGGTAGAGCCGGGGAGACGAGTTCGTGTTCAAGGAGCCCGTTGAGTACGTTTACGAGGTTCAAGCCTTCGTCTTGTTGGAGAACTTTGCAGGCAAGATGACCATACCCTCGAAATCACTTCTATCTTTGCTTGCTAGTTGCTCGCTCTTTTGCTATGCCTATGCTGCGATTCCTACCACTTGCTTATCATGCCTCCCATATTGTCAAGCCAAGCCTCTAACCCACCTTTTCCTAGCAAACCATTGTTTGACTATGTTACCGCTTTGCTCAGCCCCTCTTATAGCGTTGTTAGTTGTAGGTGAAGATTGTAGTTTGTTCCTTGTTGGAACATGGATATTTTGTTGGATATCACAATATCTCTTATTTAATTAATGCATCTATATACTTGGTAAAGGGTGGAAGGCTCGGCCTTATGCCTGGTGTTTTGTTCCACTCTTGCCGCCATAGTTTCCGTCATATCGTTGTTATGTTCCCGGATTTTGCGTTCCTTACACGGTTGGGTTATAATGGGAAGCCCTTGACAGTTCGCCTTGAATAAAACTCCTCCAGCAAGGCCCAACCTTGGTTTTACCATTCGCCACCTAGCCTCTTTTTCCCTTGGGTTAGGCCGGCCCAAGGGTCATCTTTATTTTTACCCCCCGGGCCAGTGCTTGTCTAAGTGTTGGTCCAAAATAGAGCCACTTGCGGCGCCACCTCGGGGAAACTTGAGGGCTGGTTTTAGCTGTACGTAGTGTTCATCCGGTGTTGCCCTGAGAACGAGATATATGCAGGTCCTATCAGGATGTCGGCGCATCGGGCGGTCTTGCTGGACTTGTTTTACCATTGTCGAGGATGTCTTGTAACCGGGATGTCGAGTCTGATCGGATTGTCTTGGGAGAAGGAATATCCTTCGTTGACCGTGAGAGCTTGTGATGGGCTAAGTTGGGACACCCCTGTAGGGTTTTGAACTTTCGAAAGCCATGTCCGCGGTTATGGGCAGATGGAAATTTGTTAATGTCCGGTTGTAGAAAACCTGAAACTTATCTTAATTAAAATGCATCAACCGCGTGTGTTACCGTGACGGTCTCTTCTTGGCGGGATCCGGGAAGTGAACACGGTGTTGGAGTTATGTTTGGCGTAGGTTGTTCTAGGATCACTTCTTGATCATAGATTCTCGACCGTGCATTTGCCTTCTCTTCTCGCTCTCATTTGCGTATGTTAGCCACCAAATATGCTAGTCGCTTGCTGCAGCTCCACCTCATACCTTCTACCCTTCCTATAAGCTTAAATAGTCTTGATCGCGAGGGTGTGAAATTGCTGAGTCCCCGTGACTCATAGATACTTCCAAAACCAGTTTGCAAGTGCCGATGAAACCGTGCAGGTGATGCAACCGAGCTCAAGGAGGAGCTCGATGAAGACCTTGTTCGTAGTGTTGTATCGTTTCAGCTGATCAGTAGTGGAGCCCAGTTGGGACGATCAGGGATCTGTGTAGCATTTGGGGTAGTCTTCTTTTATTTTGGTTCCATAGTCGGACCTTGATTGTATCTGGAAGATGTAATGTTATATTCATGTATTGTGTGAAGTGGCGAGTGTAAGTCAACTATGTATCTCTTTCCTTTATGTATTACATGGGTTGTCTGAAGATTACCACACTTGCGACATTGCTTTCAATGCGGTTATGCCTCTAAGTCGTGCTTCGACACGTGGGAGATATAGCCGCATCGAGGGCGTTACAATGGCGCTGCTCTGCGGGAAGCGCTGTGCTGCGACGCACCGCCAGGTCCACGCCGCGGTGGTGCTGGGCCCGTATGCGCGGAGGCAGCCGTTGCGCATGTCGTAGGATTGGATCACCCGGAAAGAGGGGCGGCCGGAAAGGTGGTGCAGGATCTTGTCGTAATTCATCTATGTTCGTGTGTCTTCAGGTTGGATCCTTCCGATCTATTCAACGGCGGCGGCTCCTATTCTGATGCGCTGGTCCTATGGGGCCTTAGCATGATGACTTTCCGACTGTCTACTACAATAAGATTTGTCCGGCTCCAGTGATGGAGGGGTGATGATGGCGGCGCACCTTCGGCTCGCTTCAGTGCTTGTAGTCGTCGCTAGGTGGTATACGGATCTAGACGTAAATTTTATTATTTCTAGTCTTATTTATACTACCATGATTGAAGATGAAGAGATTGAAAGTTTTTCCAAAAAAATAAATAGCCGTGCATGCATATAGAAACTAGCACGTCACTGCACTCTATTGTGAGAACACGCACTAAAAAATTGCAGCAACCAAAAAGAATCTAGAGAGATGAATGGCCGGAACTCGATCTCTCCAATCAAGGGCATGTTTTGCACACACCCAGCACGTTTTTGTAGAGATAAGCAGCGCTCAACGGAAGGCCAAAGCAGGGCACCTAGCTAATAGTAAAAGTCTCCATACCAATGTCTATACCTAAACAAACGGCGGGCTTCGCACTACCGGAATCGCACTCTATGCCGACGGCCAGGGCCGTCGGCATAGCCCTGAATGGCCGTCGGGACAGGCCTATGCCGGCGGCCCCCGTCGGCATAGGGCCGTCGGCGACATATCCGTCGGCGTAGCCAGGAAGGCCGTCGTCATAGAAATGCCATCGGCATAGGCCCTATCCCGACGGTGTCCATACAGGGCCGTCGGCAACGTTATCGCCTAACGGCGGCCGCCGTCAAGTGCTGACCAACGTGTGCTCACCACGTGGCAGGTCTATGCCGACGGCCTAGCTGTCGGCATAGTTTCAAACTAAGCCGATGGCTAGGCCGTCGGAGATAGACGTGCCATGTGGCGAGCAGGCGTCACCCCTGGGGCGGGTCTATGCCGACGGCCTAGCTGTCGGCTTAGTTTGAAACTAAGCCGACAGCTAGGCCGTCGGCATAGACCTGCCACGTGGCAGCCACTAGGAGCTCACGGCAGCTCTATGCCGACGGCCTAGCCGTCGGCATAGTTTCTGTCTGTTTTTTTTTCTTTTTTCTGTTTTGTTTCAGCTCAATTCATTTGAATATATACAGCATCACACAACAAATATATGCATCACATAACAGCTGGCCCAGCAGCATCACACAACAAATGCATCATCACACATCATAAGAAGCATCGCAAAGCATAAACATATAAGTATCATCACCACCAAGCATATAAGAATCTCACAAACAAAAATAAGAAACATCACAAGCATATAAGTATCATCACCACCAAGACCGCCACAATGTGACCCAAAGGCTTAAGCGCCAGGACGTCAAGCACCACGGAGGTCGTCACCGCCAAAACCCGACGAGCCGGCTGCCTGAATGGATCCGAGCAGTACAACCCCGGCCAGTATAACTTCAGCAAGACGGTGATGAGGCCGTTGGGAATACGGACCCCTTTAGAATATATCCAGTTGCTGCAAAAGAATGAACTATTAGCATGTGACAAGCAAAATAAATAACAACCGGAATAAGCATGTGACAAGCAAAATAATGAACCACTTACTCTTTTCCCGTGGGCTCTACTTCTGCTCCTCAATGGCCGGAACCTGCTTTGGTAGCTTTGCGTTACCACGCAGCCACCCCTTCTTGTCAACCCCCTTCCCGTCACCACCATCATCCCCGCCACCACCCTCCTCCTCGCCTGCCCCCCTCCCCAACCTCCTCCTCCTCCTCCTCCTCGCCTGCCTCCTCCTCCACCTCCTCCTCCTCCTCCTCCTCCACCACCACCTCCTCCTCCTCCTCCTCCCTAGAGTGTACCTCACTAGAGGAGGGTACCTCACTAGAGGAGGGCCTCGAAGACAACACCCCTAAGTCTGTGAGGGTGCGCTCTTTCTGGCCGCGACCCCCTGTAGTGGCTCTCCCCCCAGCACCTCGTCCTCTAGAGGCTCTCCCCCCGCCCCCTCCTCCTCTAGGGGCACCTCTCCCTCGACCTCCCTGTGATGAGTCATCGTAAAGTAGCCGAGGGGGAGGATTATGTGCTCGACCACTCCGACTAGGCAGGGCGACGACCTTGCGTAGGAAACCCACGCCGTCGGCCTTCCCCTTGCCTATGTTCCACGAACCTGCATTGAAAAGAGAAAAAGCAATTAGTAAATTAATGAAATGAAGGAAAAGGCATGATAATTAACACATTAATAAAAATGCATAAAAAGGCATATTCCTAAACTATAGAAAAAAAATACTTGAAACGTACATCTGCAAGAACCCATATGAATCGTCACTGTTGTAACCTCTTTCTCGGTCCGTCTCATCATCACTATCAATCATATGTTCTTCGTTGTCCGACGGAGGTGGAGGCTCTTCTTCGTCGTCAGCGTCTTTGTTTAACTTTTCTAGCATAAGTATGTCATTTTCATTGACAATGGTCTCACCATCATTCCATGCATCGTCGACGTTTGGGTCCACATCATCATCACCCAATGGTCTAGCGTCATCGTTTCTAACCACATCATCATCATCATCAGGTTGCTCTTGATATAACACTCCCTCGTATGTCATGGGGTTAATGTTGTAGTAATCGTCTTCATTCGGGTCTGGTAGCTTACCATGTGGCGACACCTTTAACACAACTTCCCAACCCTTTAGATACACTTTCTGGCATGGGTAAGGCAAATAATATACTTGTGTAGCTTGGGTAGCCGCAATGAAGAGATCGGCTCCGGCATAGACGGTTGATGGTTTAACTTCGACCAAACCAATGGAAGGCATATGTTTTACCCCCTCCCGCGGATCGAACCATCGGCATTTGAACACAGGCAGACTTAGGGTCTCACGCCCCTGGCGGAATTTAACCTCGTATATATTTTGTACCCTTCCGTATTAGTCTACTGAATTTTGACCGGGGGTGTACACTCCAGTATTTATAGTTTTGGGATCGGGGTGGCTGTTTTGGTGCTCCTCTGTATGGAAGCGATACCCATTCACATCATACTTTTTACATGTCATGACGGTAGGGTCAAAACCCATGGAAACCCATCTCAATTCATCATCCATAGATATGTTCGGATCTTTTCCCTACAAGTATAATGGAAATTGTTGCGTGCATTAGTTCGGTTAACTAATAAATGTTGAAGTAGGTATTTAATAGGGGAGTGTGGAAAATTACTTTCTCCATGAACCAAGCTCTTCTATATTGTATCGAGGCACCTTGTTATGTAGATGGGGAACGTGGTCTGGATAGTATGATGTCCTAAGGTCTGACACCTCCTCTAGGATAACTGCCTCAGCTATGGAAGCTTCAATCTTAGCTTTGTTTCCACATTTCTGTCAGAGATGCTTGTTCTGCCACTCAGGGCCGTACTGCCAGCGATTTTGCACAGGGCCCCCCAACAATACCTCGTTCGCAAGGTGCAGAATGAGATGTGTCATCGGAGTAAAGAAGCCTGGCGGAAAGATCTTCTCTAGCTTGACTATCAACTCCGGTGCCTTCTTATGCAATTTTTCAATCACCTCTTTACTTACTTCTTTAGCACAGAGCGTGCGGAAGAAATGGCTAAGCTCGGCAAGCACTCTCCAGACATGCTCGGGGACATAGCCTCGAACCATCACCGGCATTATCCGCTCAATCCATACATGGTAGTCATGACTCTTCAGGCCGGTCACTTTGCCTGTTGAAAGATTGACTCCCTTACTTATATTCGATGCATAACCATCGGTGAACTTCAAAATTTGTTTCAGCCAGATAAGTACTTCTTTTTTTTCTGGCGGTTTAAGGACAAAGTCAGCATCTGGCTTGAACCAGTTTTTTCGACCGCCTGTGGGAGGCTTCATGTTCAGGCGTGGTCTAGCACACATTCTCTGTTGATCGGCTCTAGCTTTTACGTTATCTTTCGTATTATCAGGAATGTTGAGGATCGTGTGGAAAAGGGACTCTGCCACATTCTTTTCGGTGTGCATCACATCAATATTGTAAGGAAGTTTGAGGTCCTTGAAATAGGGAAGCTGCGAGAAGGGGGTAATGTGCGTCCAGTTGTGCGTCTCACCATATCCCTCGAAGCCTTTGGATTTGGCTTTGCCTTTGCCTTTGACTTTAGGCTTGAGAGCTTTTAGCTGAGCAAGAACATCTGCCCCCGAAAATGTTGGAATCTCGGTTACTTCATGAACAACCCGGCCTTTCATGAAGTTCTTCTTGTCTTCCCTGTCTGGATGGTCTAGAGGGAGGAACTGTCGATGCAGGTCAAAGGCTACATACTTGCCACCCTTACTCAGCCAAATCATTCGCAGAGCCTGCATGCACACTGGGCATGGCATCTTACCACTTGTACACCATCCGCAGAATAGAGCATAGCCGGGAAAGTCATGCATGCAATAGTGCAACCAAACTTTCATCAAGAAATTTCTCTGCAGATCCCGGTCGTATGTCAACCTCGGAAAGTATCAAGAATGGTGCAAAGCATCCACAAGAGGCTGCATAAACACACCCAATTGCTTCCCTGGGTAGTCAGGCCCCGGAATGATGAGCGACAAGAACATGGTATTCCGTTGCATTAGGGCACCGGGAGGAAGATTGAGCAGAATTACAAACACAGGCCAGCAGCTGTATGGATTGGACGACATACCATATGGATTCAACCCATCACCTGATATGGCTATTATGACATTCCCAGCCTCGACTGCTTCCTTGGGGTATTCTTCATCGAATGACTTCCATGCTTCCCCTCCCGATGGATGTACGATTTTTTTGGATTGTACTTATACCTTCCTTGTGCCACTTCATCATTTTGGCAGACTCCTTCATGATGAAACGGCGCTGTACTCTTTTTATAAAATCAAGATACCGAAGAACCTTAACGGGGATGGTTAGCTGCTTTTTCTCACCATCCTCACCGACCACCTCAATGTACCGAGACGAACCGCACTTCCTACAGTACTTGTCATCCGTATACTCGTGCCTAAACAAAAGGCAATTCTTGGCAAACATCTATTTTCTCATAATCCATAGAGAGTGCCTTCATGATTTTCTTTGTATCGTACATGCTTTTCGGAAGTTCATGACCCTTAGGGAGGCTGTTAGCCCATACTCCCATGAATGCTTCGAAGCATTTCTGGCTACAGCCGTACTCAGCCTTGACTGCAATCAGTTGCGAGATGGCATCCAGCTGAGATATTTTCGCACCCGCATAAAGAGGTTTATTCGACGAGGCCAAGACCTCCAAGAAGGCCTTTGCGGTTGCCTACGGCTCCTCCAGTTCATTCTCTGAAGGTGTCACATTTGCCGTTTCTGCAACAATGACATCATCTAGCATGTCCCTGACCCCGTCGTCCTCATATCCATCGATGCGTTGTCGCATCACCTCCTCTCTACCACGGTCCTGCTCGGCTATGTTTATCGGCGGCATGTCAAAGTTTGGCATATATCCGTGCGTGCGAAGGTGCTCACTCATGTCCGTCTGATTTCTACGGTGACGTCTGGCACATCTCGCACAGGGGCATGGTGGGATAATTCTCATTGGACGACGGAATATCTCCTTCAAATACACATCGGTTTTCGCGATCCACTCTGATGTTACTCGATTCCGACGGATAAAACCACTATACATCCACTGATTATCTGCCATCCTCTGCTTTTTTGCAACCCACACAACATAATTAAGGATTCACTTAAATTAATCACATCAAATTTTCAGTTTCTACCGCGTTTAATCCACCTGCATCTCTAATAGGTAAAGATGGGTCCTAATCCCACCCGAGGATGTGTAGATTGAGTACGTTCTCCATTCTACCCCGATCCGAGACAAAATTTCGGCAGCACCTCCCCGCTGTTCTCCATATACACGTCTCGGCAAATAGCCAAGAGAATGTGCTCCGGAGAACAACGGGGAGGCGCCGCCGAAATCCTGTCTCGGAACGGGGTAGAACATGGAGAACATACCCAATCTACACATCCTCGGGCTGCCCATGGAAAACGCTGGACAATCCGAAAGAGCTGCGGTGATAAATATGCAATTGAATGCATATTTATCGATGCAACCCTTTCGGACGGGAGACCTAGGTTACGCGACTTGATGTGAAAATTTAATCTAGTGACATGGAAAAAAAGTGGACGAGGTCATGGAATTGTTGCTCACCCTCCGATGTAGTCGATCAAAGCAGAGGGACGATCGTGGACCAACACCTCCAACGTCGACAATCACTCCACGAAGATGGAACACCACAAATCCTGTTAATTACACTGAGTGGAAAAAATTTAGGTCATCACCTCACATTAAGCATTGCCACTTTAAACTATAAAGAAAAATCATATTTTGTCAACTGTCAAATTTGGAAGAACTAATCATATCGCAATTTAGGTCATCACCTCACATTAAGCATTGACACATCAATTTTTTTAGCAAGATCATCATGATGAAATAACCACTTATCATATCCCAAATTTGAAGCACATCTCACATAGCTACTTAACAACATCACAAACTGAAAATAAAATCTTCGTTAACAATTTTATAAACTAAGTGACTCAAGTTGCTTTTTTAACTATGATAATTCATTTTGCCGAGATTCATCCATCTAGCAACCTAACCGTAGCAAAATAATTCGTTTTGCCGAGATTCCTCCATCCATCTAAGACACATACAACATTCATCCATCTAGCAAACATCCAACATCTATCCATGCATCCATTCATACATCCAACAGTACCTAAATAATGCAAAAAAAAGAAAAAAAAGAAGTGTTAGCTCACCGGGCAGAGAGGCGTCGCGGTGGTGGCGTTGGAGGCAGGGGCCGGCGGTGGAGGTGACGGGAGGGCCGGGGCGGGGTTGGGCCGGCCGGAGAAGCCCGGCCAACACAGCAGGGGCGTGGGCCGGTGACAGCCGCGGCCAGCCGTGCTCGGGATCGCCGCCGGCGCCGCACAGGGTCAAGGAGGAGCCGGTGTGGTCGGGGCGGCGGGGCGTTGGAGAGGCAGGGGCGGTCGGGGCGCGGGGTTGGAGAGGGCAGGCCGGGGCGGGGTCGAGGCGGCGGGGGGTTGGGCGGCGGCGGCGGCGTGGGTTGTGAGGAGGCGCGGGGTTCAGCGGCGCGGCGCGGGGCGGGGCTGGAGCGGGGTGGAGGCGAGGCGGTGCGGGGTTCGGCGGCGGCGGCGGCGCGGGTTGTGAGGAGGCGGCGGCGTGGGCGGGTGGAGGACTAGGCGCGCAGCGGCGGCGACGCGGTTGGGAGGCGCGGGGGGTCGGGGAGAGAGGAGGAGAACGAGTGGACGGGGCGCCCCAGGGGATGGATAAGGTGAGTATATGCCGACGGCTTAGCCGTCGGCATATCTCTGTATGCCACGTGTATGCCTATGCCGACGGCCAAGCCGTCGGCATAGGTATATTCTTTTTTTTCATTATTTTAAGGTGCATTTTTCCTAACACATAAATATTAAACATGTTTATTGGTTCTCACAAAAAAATTGACTGCATTCTGCCTGTCGGAATAGATAGTTTTCGTCCCAACGTGGTTGTTTCCCCCTCCGTGACACGGCGGCAGCGACGACCGTGAGGGGTGCACACCCCGGAGCCGCGTGTCGGGTTCCTGCGAGTACCATCACACTTCCACAAGCGTAGGAGGGCCCACCGCAACACCTGGCGGCATAGCTACTCCCCTCCGGTACCCCGTCCCGTCTAACCCTCACGGACGGCGCCGCCGCCGGCACCTGGAGGGGGGAAACGGACGCGTCGGGTCTACACGGAGGGGATCTTGCCGTGGGTCTGGCCCGGATGTTGCTCCAAATTGTTCCTATGGGCTGACCTAACACAACCGGGTGGATACGTCCACTGCTCAAAGCCCGTCCGTGCAAAGTGAAAGGGGTAGATCCCGTGGTCAAACGCTACAGGGTTAGGCGGGACGGGGGCCTTAGGGGGTAGCAATGCCACCAGAGCGTCGCACTGGGACCTCATACATGCAGGATGGTGTGGTGGCATGTCCGAAGAGGCGGCACGCGTCTCCGGGGTGTGCCCCCCCCTCACGTACGGTGCCGCCGCCGGCACCTGGAGGGGGGGCGGAACGGACGCGTTGGGTCTACACGAAGGGGATCTTGCCGTGGGTCTTGCCCGGATGTTGCTCCAAAGTGTTCCTATGGGCTGACCTAACACAACCGGGTGGATACGTCCACTGCTCAAAGCCGTCCGTGCAAAGTCAAAGGGGTAGATCCCGTGGTCAAACGCTACAGGGTTAGGCGGGACGGGGGCCCTAGGGGGGTAGCAATGCCACCGGAGCATCGCACTGGGACCTCATACATGCGGGATGGTGTGCTGGCATGTCCGAAGAGGCGGCACACGTCTCCGGGGTGTGCCCCCCCTCACGGACGGCGCCGCCGCCGGCACCTAGAGGGGGGGAAACGGATGCGTCGGGTCTACACGGAGGGGATCTTGCCGTGGGTCTGGCCCGAATGTTGCTCCAAAGTGTTCCTATGGGCTGACCTAACACAACCGGGTGGATACGTCCACTGCTAAAAGCCCGTCCGTGCAAAGTCAAAGGGGTAGATCCCGTGGTCAAACGCTACAGGGTTAGGCGGGACGGGGGCCCTAGGGGGTAGCAATGCCACCGGAGCATCGCACCGGGACCTCATACATGCGGGATGGTGTGCTGGCATGTCCGAAGAGGCGGCACACGTCTCCGGGGTGTGCCCCCCCTCACGGACGGCGCCGCCGCCGGCACCTAGAGGGGAGAAACGGACGCGCCGTCCGTGAGGGGGGGCCACGCACAGGAGACGCGTCCTGCCTCTTCGGACATGCCACCACACCACCCCGCATGTATGAGGGCCCGGTGCGACGCTCCGGTGGCATTGCTACCCCCAGTGCCCCTGTCCCGCCTAACCCCGTAGCGTTTGACCACGGGATCTATCCTTTTGACTTTGCACGGACGGGCTTTGACCAGTGGACCTCCCCACCCGGTTGTGTTAGGTCAGCCCATAGGAACACTTTGGAGCAACATCCGGGCCAGACCCACAGCAAGATCCCCTCCGTGGGGACCCCACGCGTCCGTTTCCCCCCTCCAGGTGCCGGCGGCAGCGCCGTCCGTGAGGGGGGCACACCCCAGACACGTGTGCCGGGCGTTTGCAACCGCCACAACACTTACAGACTTGTGAGAGGCCGGCTACGCAAGATTTGGCGGCATGGTAGCCCTCGGAGGCCGCCGGCCACAGCCGTAGATGCGCGAAGGGCAATCCGCGTAGAGGGAATTTTTCGGATACTTCTCCATCACCAAAAATTATGAAAAAATACCATCGTTCCTATAGCATATGTGCCCACGTCGTGCAAAAAAACTCTTGATTTTATCGCGCTCCGAGTATTTAGTAATATTGACGCCGCACGCACCGCAGACGCGTCCCGTCTCTTCGGACATGCCACCACACCACCCCGCATGTATGAGGGCCTGGTGCGACGCTCCGGTGGCATTGCTACCCCCCAGTGCCCTCGTCCCGCCTAACCCTGTAGCGTTTGACCACGGGATCTAGCCCTTTGACTTTGCACGGACGGGCTTTGACAAGTGGACCTCCCCACCCGGTTGTGTTAGGTCAGCCCATAGGAACAGTTTGGAGCAACATTCGGGCCAAACCCGCAGCAAGATCCCCTCCGTGGGGGGGAAACGGACGTGTCGGGTCTACACGAAGGGGATCTTGTCGTGGGTCTGGCCCGGATGTTGCTCCAAAGTGTTCCTATGGGCTGACCTAACACAACCGGGTGGATACGTCCACTGCTCAAAGCTGTCCGTGCAAAGTCAAAGGGGTAGATCCCGTGGTCAAACGCTACAGGGTTAGGCGGGACGGGGGCCCTATGGGGGTAGCAATGCCACCGGAGCGTCGCACCGGGACCTCATACATGCGGGATGGTGTGCTGGCATGTCCGAAGAGGCGGCACACGTCTCCGGGGGGTTCCCCCCCTCACGGACGGCGCCGCCGCCGGCACCTAGAGGGGGGGAAACAGACGCGTCGGGTCTACACGGAGGGGATCTTGCCATGGGTCTGGCCCGGATGTTGCTCCAAAGTGTTCCTATGGGCTGACCTAACACAACCGGGTGGATACGTCCACTGCTAAAAGCCTGTCCGTGAAAAGTCAAAGGGGTAGATCCCGTGGTCAAACGCTACAGGGTTAGGCGGGACGGGGGCCCTAGGGGGGGTAGCAATGCCACCGGAGTGTCGCACCGGGACCTCATACATGCGGGATGGTGTGGTGGCATGTCCGAAGAGGCGACACGCGTCTCCGGGGTGTGCCCCCCCCCCTCACGGACGGCGCCGCCGCCGGCACCTAGAGGGGGGAAACGGACGCGTCGGGTCTACACGGAGGTGATCTTGCCGTGGGTCTGGCGCGGATGTTTCTCAAAAGTGTTCCTATGGGCTGACCTAACACAACCGGGTGGATACGTCCACTGCTAAAAGCCCGTCCGTGCAAAGTCAAAGGGGTAGATCCCGTGGTCAAACACTATAGGGTTAGGCGGGACGGGGGCCCTAGGGGGGTAGCAATGCCACCGGTGCGTCGCACTGGGACCTCCTACATGCGGGATGGTGTGGTGGCATGTCCGAAGAGGCAGCACACGTCTCCGGGGTGTGGCCCCCCTCACGGACGGCGATGACACGGTAGTATACGTTCTGCGGTAACGATGCAGCGTGAATATTATTAAATACTCGGAGCGCGATACAATCATGAGTTTTTTACACGACATGGGTACATGTGCTGTAGAACTGATGGGAATTTTTCATAATTTTTCGTGATGGAGAAGTATCTGAACAATTCCCTCTTACGCGGATTGCTCTTCGCGTGTCTACGACTATGGCCGGCGGCCTCCGAGGGCTAGCATGCCGCCAAATCTTGCGTAGGCGGCCTCTCACAAGTCTAGAAGTGTTGTGGCTGGTGCAAACGCACGGCACGCATCTCCGGGGTGTGCCCCCCCTCACGGACGGCGGCGCCGCCGCCGGCACCTGGAGGGGGGGGGGAACGGACGCGTCGGGTCCACACGGAGGGGATCTTGCCGTGGGTCTGGCCCGGATGTTGCTCCAAAGTGTTCCTATGGGCTGACCTTACACAACCGGGTGGATACGTCTACTGATCAAAGCCCGTCCGTGCAAAGTCAAAGGGGTAGATCCCGTGGTTAAACGCTACAGGGTTAGGCGGGACGGGGGCCCTAGGGGGTAGCAATGCCACCGGAGCGTCGCACCGGGACCTCATACAAGCAGCGTGCCGGGTGCCTACGCCTGCCACCATGCTTATATAACCGTAGGAGGGCCACCGCAACACCTGGCGGCATTGCTACCCCCAGGTACCCCGTCCCTTCTAACCTTGACACAGACGACCGCCGGGTCTATCCCTTTGACTTTTGCTGGACATAGTTTGATCGGTGGACCTTTTCACCTTGTTGTCATAGCCTAGCCATAGCTACACCCCCAACACAGTCCCGGCACAACCCACCCCAAGATTCCCTCTGCGTCGGCCCGACGTGGCCGTTTCCCCCCTCCGGGGCACGGCGGCATCGACGCCCGTGAGGGGGGAGGGGCACACCCCGGAGCCGCGTGCCTGCGTCTGCCACCATGTTTCCACAACCGTAGGAGGGCCCACCGCAACACCTGGCGGCATTGCTACCCCCCACAGGTACCCCGTCCCGTCTAACCTCTCCGTGACACGACGGAAGAAGGCCCGTGTGGGGGGTAATCGATATATGTTTTCTGTACATTTAAGTTAATGGAATTAGTATTGAAAAAAAATAAAAAATAAAAAGAGAAAATAAAAAAAATATAAAAAAATTATTAGAAACCTATGCCTACGGCAAAGCCGTCGGCATAGCTACGGCCACGGAACGGTAGAGCCCTGGATCGATGACGTGGCGTAGGGCGGGGATCAATGACGCGGCAAAAACCATGGGCCAGGCCTATGCCGACGGCCTAGCCGTCGGCATAGAAATGCCACCCCACGGGACCGGCGAACGACGCGGATCGATGACGTGGCGGCGCGGCGGATCGATGACGTCGGCATAGCTAGGCCGACGGCTAGACCGTCGGCGTAGCTATGCCGACGGCCACCGTTAGCCCGTCGGCGTAGCCTGACGCCGTCGCCGCCCGGGTAGACGGGCCCACGCGATATGCCGACGGCCTGCTCTATGTCGACGGCCCACGTCGGTATATTCGGAGAAACGCCGACGGCTTATCTATGCCGACGGCCCCCGTCAGCATAGATGGTTATACGCCGACGGCCTTTCTACGCCGACGGCTTTAGTTGGGCCGTCGGGGTATGCCCATATATGCCGACGGGGGCCGTCGGCATAGATATGGCCGTCGGCAAAACAAGTTTTTCTGGTAGTGTCGGCGTCGTCTTCTTGAACTGCTTCTTCCTCTTCTTCGACATGGCTATGGTAGTGAGGGACGGAGCTCCAGGGGCTGTCATCTAGGATGCTGCGAAACCGACTCCGCAGGAACGTGACGGCCTCGTGCGCCGCCGCCTGCTTCGCTTTCTTGGCTGACCCCCGCTGCTGCGTGAAACTCCACTCCAGGAGGGGCTCTTCCTCTTCCATCATTCTTGATGTCCTGGGCACCCCAACCTCCACGGTCACGGCGACGTTTGCTCCATCGTCCTGATGGCGTGTTGTATAAAAGGGCGGGTCCCATGCTCCTAGGCAGTTGGTCACGTTCCACAACAGCACCTCCGCCTCCGACAGAGACGCCCGCAGCGGTGGTCCAATGGCTTTGCTCCGTGGGAAGTGCTGTGCTGTGCCGCACCGCCAGGTCCCCACCGCGGCGGTGCTGGGTCCGTATGCGCGAAGGCAGCCATTGCGCACGTCGTAGGATTGCAGCAGCCGGAAAGGCCGGCGGCCATGGGCGGCCAGCAACGTCACGTTCTTCTCGTCGTCGACGAAGCAAATCTGGTTCTCCCTTATCATGCGGCCTATAGCGGCTGCCTCAATTACGAAAGCGTCGCAGCAGGCGTCACCGACGAAGATCGCGTGCCCGTCAAAGTCCTTGACTGGCACCGGCGGCTTCGCCATTTCGCCGACGAGTGTGAATACCTCTATATTGTTGGTGAAGGTCGTCCACCTGGTCGTCTTTAAGCCCCTGCCAACCATGTGCAGCCTCCCATGGAGGACAACCAGGTACATCTTGACATTGTATAATCGCTGCTTCGCAGACGGCATGCTCCATCGCTTATCAGGGACCTGTTGAAGGTCTTCTTCCTGAAAGACATGGATGCGGGCTTCGATGTCAAGGGCATGGAGTTTCCCCTCGAAGAAGATGATATCTTGGAGCCTGAATGCGTTAGTCAGAATCTCCCAGGAGCGCCCTTGTCGTCGTCCCCTCCTCAGGTGGCAGAAGACGATCTTAAATCGCCTTATATAAGGGCTGTTTCCAATCTCAACAATGGCAGCCACAGTGCAAGCATTGGCATCCGGCGCAGACGACATGACAAACTTAATCATCGGCTCTTTCGTCCGCCGCGGCAGCTTGATCCGCTCCTTGGTGAAAGCGTTGAGCAAGAAGGGTGCCTACAGGGTTGTGGTGGTGCGGAGATGCCGTGGATGCAACAAGCCAAAGAAGCTGGAAAGAGCGCAGCTTCCGAGGTAGGTCGGATCCGAAGCCGTGCCAGTCGGCCATGGACACTGGAGGGGGCGCAGGTCCATGGTCGCTGGGCCGAAGCCGCCCCTGCGGGATGGTGGTGATGGTGGTGCAGATGACTCGCGCGCAGCCAAAGCTCCCGGTCGGCACGCTGCAGAAACAGACACCGTGGAACACAAACATCTCCATGGCACGAAGCTCGAACACGAGGTAGGGGGGGGGGTCGGTGGAGGGGTGATTCGCAGCGAGGAGGGCGCGTCCGGCCGCCACGGCAACCGGCCGGAGAGCACCGCAGCTGGCCGGGCGAGGAGCCCCCAGATCGCATCTAGGGAGGGGCGGAGCCGCGCCGCCCAGCGAGTCGGAGGGAAGACAGTAGGGGACGGCCGGCCCCGCCGTCAGAGAAGTTAGCCGGCGTCGCCGTAGATCGAATCTGGGGATGGAGCGGGCAGAGGGGCGGGAGTGAGCGATGGAGGAGAAAAAAGAGGGCCCCGCCTCCGTCATCCCAGGGCCGGCGCGGCTTCGCCGGCCAGCCCTCCGACGATGGCGACGCGTGGGTGGGCGGAAGGTGGTGGTCGGACCGCCGAGGGCTGGAGTTTCCCCCGTGTCGCCCGGCTCGGGCGGGGAGGGGGGGGGGTCGGGCGTAGTTTGCCTTTGCAAGCCTCACCTGCTTGCCATTTAGTAGATAAGACCGCTTGAAACTATCACATAAGCTATTATTAGCACCATAGTGGATGTTGATTCCTATTTACTATCAGTATAAGATTTATGTAAACCATTGACTTAACATTGATTTTCATATAGTTTGAAATTGTGCTCGTAAAGCTTCTTTTAAGCATATCACGTGGTCTATTTTAGTTCTTCTTCATAAGATTGATCTAAATAGCTAAGAAGTTGAGCGCTAAGTCTTCTATGTTTAGAATTTGATTAGTTTTGGAAAGATGTATATGTCCAGGCGTTAGGAGTAGTTCGTGATCGACCAGATTTGTTTTTAAAGTTTTAAAAATTTCCTTGTGCGACACAATGACAAGTGTGACATGCAGTGGCAAACTTGTAGCCTTGGAATTTGCCACGTGAAATGCATTGTGATCACGTACATGCGGCCATCATCAGCGAGGATGGGAAAAAAGATAAGTGGCAACACGATGGGTCATCGTATTAAAATAGAGGGCGCTCACATATGCCAGGGTATCGAGTCATATTTATTTGGACATAGCTTAATATTTGTGTCTCCCGCTGCAAGGCACAGGCAGTTTCCTAGTAGTAGAGAACTAGAGATAAACAAGAGTTACCCAATCAAGCGCATGTTTTGTGCACACCGTGCACTGTATTGTAGGGCAAAGCAATGACGCTGAAGTACCCCTAAAAAAAGCAATGGCGCTCAAGTAGCGGCGGATGGTGCGGGTCAACACAGCTCCGCCAGATCTAGCCGCGTCGCGACGCGGGCTGCGGGCGGCGAGGACTGGACGGCGCCGTGAGGTCCGGCGGTGGTCGTCCGTGGCAGCGGGGGCGGTGGTGCGTGCTTGGCGGCGGCGGCCCCGTCCAGCACCATTCTGGTCTGGCGGGCGTGTGGGCGTCGGGCGGCGCGGGGCGGGCTGCGGCTGGGTGTGGTCGTGGCCATGTCCGTGGACCACGGCGGCGCACTAGCTGCTGCCGCTGGCAGCGGTGGTGGTGGAAGGTTGATTGCGGCGGCGGCCAGATCTTCCTGGCGTCGGCCCGTCTGTAGGCTGCCTATATCGGCCTTCGACCCCTCTCCTTGGCGTCCGTCCGCTTCTCTCACCAAAGGGCTGGCCTTCTCCCGGTTGCGGTCCATCGTCATCCGTCTCGCACCCGGTGACGTAGGACCGAGCTGGTCTTGCGCCCGGCAGCAGGACCGGCCCGTCTCGCGCCCGGCAGCAGGACTGCGCTCGTCTCGCGCCCGGCAGCAGGACCGGCCCGTCTCGCGCCCGGTGGTAGGACTGCGCTCGTCTCGCGCCCGGTGTAGCAGGACGGCTCGATGGAGGCTTGTTGTGGCCGGCCTATTGGGTCTCGGCTTGGGACCGGCCAGGGGTGTGAAAGGCAGATCCTTTCCGCCCGTCTCTGTGGTGGGGGTAGCGGTGGGGCTCGGGGGACTTGGTGTCAAGGTCTTGGATTCCGAGGCGGCGGCCCTGGTGGTGGTGGCGTGGTGCTCTTGGGCAGAGCTCGTGCCTTGGTGCTGCCCGGCTACTACGGCCGTGTGGGCGGCGTGGTAGCCGGGGTGTGGCGTTCGGTGGCGGTGAATGTTGGCCGGGGTGAAAACCTCTCTATCTTCGGACGAACTGGCGATGGCGAAGATCGCTCCCTTCTTGAAGGCGTCGTCGCGGCTATCACTGCCCGTCGTGGTGCTCTAGGGGAAACTCTGATCCTCAGATCGGGCGGTGGCGACGCTCCGGTGCCGTATCCTTCCTGAAGGCACCGCTTTGAAGCCCACGGTTCGTCATATGCGGCTTCCCTTCTTCGGATGAAGCGCCCGGCGGCTCTTGTAGTGCTAGGATGTGTGTTGCTGCGCTCAGCGCCTATGTATCCTACCTTGGGTGCGTATGTGTGTGTTTGTGATGGATGAGTGCGGTTGTACCGAGCACTGTGGATCTTTACTTTATATATAAAGCAGGGCGAAAGGCTTTTTCGGCAAGTGAAAGCCAAATTAAGCAGCAGCTAGCTAATTACTAGTACATGTCTCCGTACCAATGCTTATACCCAAACAGATCGTAGTCTTCGTCGTCGTAGTTGTTGTTGTCTTCTTGAACTGCTTCTTCCTCCTCATCGACGTGGGTGTGGTAGCGAGGGACGGAGCTCCAGGGGCTGTCGTCGAGGATGCTACGGAACCGACTCCGCAGGAACGTGACAGCCTCGTGCGCCGCCGCCTGCTTCGCTTTGTTGGCTGCCCCCCGGTGCTTGGTGAACCTCCACTCGTGGTCGTCAGTTATCCCTGCTGTCTTAGGCACGATGACCCGCACGGTCACGGTGAAGCCTTCTTCGCCATCCTGGCAGCGGGTTCTATATAAGGGTGGGCAGCTTGCTCCTAGACAGTTGACCACGTTCCAAAGCAGGAGCTCCGCCTCCGACAGAGATGGCCGCAGGCCGCAGCGGTGGTCCAATGGCGCTGCTCTGCGGGAAGCGCTGTGCTGCGACGCACCGCCAGGTCCGCGCCGCGGTGGTGCTGGGCCCGTATGCGCGGAGGCAGCCGTTGCGCACGTCGTAGGATTGGATCACCCGGAAAGAGGGGCGGCCGTAGGCGGCCAGCAACTACGCGCTCTTCTCGTCGTCGACGAAGCAAATCTGGTTCTCTCTTATCTTGCGGCCTGAAGCGGCTGCGTAGTCGGTCGTCGGCCGCAAAAGCGTCACAGCAGGCGTCACCGACGAAGATGGCATGCCCGTCAAAGTCCTTGACCGGCGCCGGCAGCTTTGCCTTCTTGCCGATGAGCGTGAACACCCCGATTGCGTTTGTGAAGTGCGTGCACCCGGGCATGCGGGTCCTCCCGAAGCGCCTGCCGACCATGTGCAGCCTCCCATGGAGGACAAGCAGGTGCAGCTTGTTGGCATTGTCAAATCGCTCCGTTACATTCGTCAGGGGCGGCATGCTCCATCGCGTGTCAGGGCGCTCTTGGAGTGGGAGGAGTTGGTCTTCCGTCCTTAAAGACGTGGAGGCGGGCTTCTGAGTCAAGGGCATGGAGTTTCCCCTCGAAGAAGATGATGTCTTGGAGCTTGAACGCATTAGTCAGGATCTGCCAAAAGCGCCCTTGCCGTCGTCGCCTCCTCAGGTGGCAGGCGACGATCTTACTGCACATGCTATGATCTTCATGGTCTTCAATCTCAACAATGGCAGCCACCGTGCAGCCCTTGGCGTCCGGCGCGGACGACAGGACGAACTTAACCATCGGCTCTTCCGTCGGCCGCGGCAGCTTGATCCGCTCCTTGGTAAAAGCGTTGAGCAGGAAGGGACGCCCTGACATCGGCGGCACGAGGGCGAGCCAGTCGCCAAACGAACCTCGGCAGGTGGCAGCGGCGGCGTCCTCAGGCAGCGGGATGCGGTAGATTGCGGCGTCGTGGAGGCTGACGCAGTGCCCGGGGGCGACGAGCCATGGCATGGGAGCGCGCGGGTGGGCGAGCTCGGCAGCACGCCATGTCTGGCACACGCCGCGGAAGCTGGCGCGATCGCGAAGGGCCGGGCAGGGGACGGTCGCTGTGAGACGGACGAGGATGGTTGCAAGCAAGTCGTGCGGGAGGTCGGACCACGGACGGCGGTGGCCTCCCGCTCGTTTCTTCGCCGGTAGCATCTTGACCGCCGCCACGCAACGCAAGGCTCAAAAGAGATCTTGTCGAGCAACTCGCCTGGAACCATCAAATAAATAAATAAATAAATAAATAGGAGTATGTTTGGGACAGCCCGTAACTACGTATTGCTCGTATTAAACGTGATTTGTTTGGTAGGGATACGCCCGGTGAGGAGTCCATCGTAATATATGTTCTACAAAAAATAGGCCAAGAATTGATGCAAAAAAAAAGTCCAAGAACTCATCCTGACTCGATTTTGTTGCTGACCTGAACTCAAACATTATTTGCTCAACCTTTTTATTTGATGTTTTCCCATCTCTGTTCATTGGTTGTTTCAGGCCTTTGGGCCGTTTTCTTTATTCCAAAAAATGACTTCGGCACAATATAACGAAATCCGCTTATAAAAAATATTTTTAAAAAGCCGGCAATAAAAGATGTACCTAAATGATAAGTGCCATACGTTTGGCACGAAGCACTCCGGCCCTATTTTTTTTACAATTAAAGTTGTCATTCAAAAAGAAAAAAAAAACTAATACTTGTCATCCGAAAATAAGTTGCCATGCTTGATAACTAAAGTTGTCATCCTTGTGTAACTAAACTTACCATAAAAAGTTTGGAGTTGTCATGTGTTCATGCCACACCCCGTGACACTTATCAGGGTCCAAGATGTAACATAAACAACACACACAAGACACACTACAAGCAGTACGGTTGCGCTGGCGAGCAAGAGTACATGAGTAGCCAGACTCCAGCAATTCATCCCCTGGTCGACACTATGCGAGCTCACGTCTTCAAAAGGAACCGTTGGACCTTGCCGCAAAGCCTTCGCCCAACAGTCATCGGAGAGGGCCACCTGCCTCTCGCTTCGGACCGAGGAGTAGTACATGCAGATGGCGTTGCTGACACAGTCGCATGGAAAAGATAAGAGACCAACTAGACCATCCCACATTTGAAACCAAGAGACTTCAAGGTACAATTCAAGCATGCCTTAAGACGGCATCCCACCGCAACCGCAAGGTACCAGAGCTCCTCCTCAACGCACCCAATAGGGTAACGATGTAGAGCATCGCCCCCTTTGAGTCCAAAGGAATGAACTTGGGTTTTCAACTTGAACCCTAGAACAGGGTGGGTAACCACGACGGCGCCCTGAAAAGGGTTGTGAGACATGCGCTCGCGTTTATTCTTTATCTATACCAATATAAAAAAACCCAAATGGGCAGATCCAAACCATCTTGACCGTCAAATCATGTTATCTAGCGGTTCAAATCGCTCCAATGTTGAGCGCCAAACACGTTTAATGCTCTAATTACCCACCACTGCCATTGGTTATAAACATGTTTTAACTCAACGCTATCCCTTGAAATCTGTCATGTAATTAATATCCTACCATTCTAGCGAAAAATAATTGATATCTTACCAAATACCAACGTGCAACAGATATATCTTATCTAATATAACATGCAATTAATATCCTACCTAATATAAACGTGCATTGCACGTACATTATTACTAGTCTATACCAATATAAAAAGACTCAAAGGGGTGAAGGAAATATGCCTAGAGGCAATAATAAAGTTATTATTTATTTCCTTATATCATGGTAAATGTTTATTATTCATGCTAGAATTGTATTAACCGGAAACATAATACTTGTGTGAATACATAGACAAACATAGTGTCACTAGCATGCCTTTACTTGACTAGCTCGTTGATCAAAGATGGTTATGTTTCCTAGCCTTTGACATGAGTTGTCATTTGATTAACGGGATCACATCATTAGGAGAATGATGTGATTGACTTGACCCATTCCGTTAGCTTAGCACTCGATCGTTTAGTATGTTGCTATTGCTTTCTTCATGACTTATACATGTTCCTATGACTATGAGATTATGCAACTCCCGTTTACCGGAGGAACGCTTTGTGTGCTACCAAACGTCACAACGTAACTGGGTGATTATAAAGGTGCTCTACAGGTGTCTCCGAAGGTACTTGTTGGGTTGGCGTATTTCGAGATTAGGATTTGTCACTCCGATTGTCGGAGAGGTATCTCTGGGCCCTCTCGGTAATGCACATCACTTAAGCCTTGCAAGCATTGCAAGTAATGAGTTAGTTGCGGGATGATGTATTACACAACGAGTAAAGAGACTTGCCGGTAACGAGATTGAACTAGGTATTGAGATACCGACGATCGAATCTCGGGCAAGTAACATACCGATGACAAAGGGAACAACGTATATTGTTATGCGGTTTGACCGATAAAGATCTTCGTAGAATATGTAGGAGCCAATATGACATCCAGGTTCCGCTATTGGTTATTGACCGGAGACAAGTCTTGGTCATGTCTACATAGTTCTCGAACCCGTAGGGTCCGCACGCTTAACGCTACGATGGCAGTTATATTATGAGTTTATATGTTTTGATGTACCAAAGGTTGTTTGGAGTCCCGGATGTGATCACGGACATGACGAGGAGTCTTGAAATGGTCGAGACATGAAGATTGATATATTGGAAGCCTATGTTTGGATATCGGAAGTGTTCCGGGTGAAATCGGGATTTTACCGGAGTACCGGGAGGTTACCGGAACCCCCCGGGAGCTTAATGGGCCTACATGGTCCCTAGTGGAAAAGGAGGGAAGCAAGGGAAGTGTGGGCCCCCCCCCCCCCAAGGCCCAAACCTAATTGGTTTAGGGCAAAGGGGACCGGCCCCCCTCTTTCCTTCTTCCCCCTTCCCAAGTCCTAATCCAACTAGGAAAAGGGGGGGAGTCCTACTCCCGGTGGGAGTAGGACTCCTCCGGCGCGCCTCTCCCCTTGGCCGGCCGCACCCCCCTTGCTCCTTTATATACAGGGGCAGGGGGCACCTCTAGACACAATTTGATCAAGTTGATCGTCTCTTAGCCGTGTGCAGTGCCCCCCTCCACCATAGTCCACCTCGATAATGCTGTAGCGGTGCTTAGGCGAAGCCCTGCATCGGTAGAACATCAACATCGTCACCACGCCGTCGTGCTGACGAAACTCTCCCTCAACACTCGGCTGGATCGGAGTTCGAGGGACGTCATCAGGCTGAACGTGTGCTGAACTCAGAGGTGTCGTACGTTCGGTACTTGATCGGTCGGATCGTGAAGACGTACGACTACATCAACCGCGTTGTGCTAACGCTTCCTCTTTCGGTCTACGATGACGGTTATATTATGAGTTTATGGTTTTTGATGTACCGAAGGTTGTTCGGAGTCCCGGATGTGATCACGGACATGACGAGGAGTCTCGAAATGGTCGAGACATGAAGGTTGATATATTGGAAGCCTATATTTGGATATCGGAAGTGTTCCGGGTGAAATCGGGATTTTACCGGAGTACCGAGGGGTTACCGGAACCCCCCCGGGGGCTTAATGGGCCATAGTGGGCCTTTGTGGAGAAGAGGAGAGGCGGCCAGGGCAGGGCCACGCGCCCCTCCCCCTAGTCCGAATAGGAGAAGGAGAGGGGGGCGCCCCCCCTTTCCTTCCTCTCTCCCTCCTCTTTCCCCCTCCACTCCTAATCCAACAAGGAAAAGGGTGGGAGTAGGACTCCTCCTGGTGCGCCCCTCCTGGCCGGCCGCACCTCCCCCCTTGCTCCTTTATATACGGGAGCAGGGAGGCACCCTAGAGACACAACAATTGATCATTTGATCTTTTAGCCGTGTGCGGTGCCCCCTTCCACCATAGTCCACCTCGATAATATTGTAGCGGTGCTTAGGCGAAGCCCTGCGTTGGTAGAACATCATCATCGTCACCACGCCGTCGTGATGACGAAACTCTCCCTCAACACTCGGCTGGATCGGAGTTCGAGGGACGTCATCGGGCTGAACGTGTGCTGAACTCGGAGGTGCCGTACGTTCGGTACTTGATCGGTCGGATCGTGAAGACGTACGACTACATCAACCGCATTGTGCTAATGCTTCCTCTTTCAGTCAATGAGGGTACATGGACAACACTCTCCCCTCTCGTTGCTATGCATCACCATGATCTTGTGTGTGCGTAGGAATTTTTTTGAAATTACTATGTTCCCCAACAGTGGCATCCAAGCCAGGTTTTATGCGTAGATGTGATATGCACGAGTAGAACACAAGTGAGTTATGGGCGATATAAGTCATACTGCTTACCAGCATGTCATACTTTCACTACTAGGAAAAGGGTTATAGATAAGATTGGTACTAATGGCGCACCATGGAAGCAGTGCGCCACTACTATATACTAATGGCGCACCGGTTGGTGATGCGCCATTAGTGTGGAAGACACTAATGGCGCACCAGAAACAGGGTGCGCCACTAGTATTAAATTATTATTATTTCCATTTTTCCATATATACTAATGGCACATCAGGTCGAAGTGCGCCATTACTAGTTCTAAGTAGTAATGGCGCACCAAGCAGACAGTGCGCCATTACTGTAAAAAAAGTTATTCTTTTTTTTTTGCAAAAGTACAAATGGCGCATCGTTTCACAGTGCGCCATTACTAGTTTAAACTAGTAATGGCGCACTATTACCCGGTGCGCCATTAGTATATATATATATATATATATATATATATATATATACTTTTTTGCAAAACTACTAATGGCGCACCACCTGCAGGTGCGTCATTAGTAACCAGGGTTACTAATGGCGCATTTGCTGGTGGTGCGCCATTAGTAACCTCGGACCCCAACAAGATATTTTGGACAGCCCCACACCTACCCACTCACTTTCCCCACTTCATTCCCTCCACCTCCTTCTCCAAGCTTTCGGCCATCTCCTCCTCCTCACCTCATTTCCACCATAGATTCATCAAAATTAAGTGGTGAAATTACCTTTTTTTGATAGGTAAGTAAGGGGAAAGCTATCTTCATGATGTAGATCTACTTTTTTTCTCCCTAGCTCGCTCCAACAACATGCACATGCACTTTTTGTGGCCTAGCTAGATCTATGTATGTTTGTGGTGTTGCATGTGTTTGTGGTGTTGCTTATATGTTTGTGTTTGAAGGTACCGGTATTTGAAATGCGATAGTTGCCAATATTTTGCCGGAATGTTTTGATTCATTTCCGTTTCGGCGAGAATTTTGGCACTATGCATTCTTTTTGGTCCTATTTTTAGGGAAGGTCATGCCAAATTTTTTCTTGGTTCTAAAATATCGTTTTGCTCTACCCCGCAGGCGACCATGGTCCGCACGATGACTGAAGGCATCGTGAATAGGTTTTTGAGCTCCGTGAAGGCCGAGATGCTTCAAAAGAACGAGACGGAGATAAGATGTCCGTGTCGAAGATGCAAGCTGAAGAGCCTTATTGCGGACCCGGATTCCGGGCAGGTGCGGGACCACCTGCTCTTGCGTGGTTTCATGGATGGCTATCGGTGGCAAGGTGATGAAGATGACTACGAAGTCGTCCATGGGGGCCGGGCAAGAAATGAGGAAGGGCAACAAGACAAGTACCACCGCGGCGAGGGCGGGCGAGAAGACGAAAAATCTCCAGGACATGATCACGACGGTGATGCTGTACATAGTCATCATGTAGAAGATGTCGTACATGATGATGAGGAAGATCAAGACGAAGTGCATGATCATGAAGATGAAGATGCCGGAGCAGACGACGATGGAGGCTGGGTGCAGGACCCTCATATTCAAGAGCTGCTTCTCAAGCAGACGGATAACGCAAGAGCTGCCGCCCGAGAGAAAGCCAAGCTAGATCAACTGGAGATAGACGCGGTAACTCCATTGTATGAAGGATGCAGGCCTGAGGATACCTGCCTAAAAGTAACGCTCATGGCTCTGGAGATGAAGGTAAAACACAAAATGACCGACGCATGCTTCGACGAGAACATGTCATTTTGGCACGAACGTCTTCCCAAGGGGAACAAGTGCCCGACCAGTTTCGAGGAGGCGAAGAAAATCGTGTGTCCTCTGGATTTAACGCACGTGAAATACCATGTGTGCATGAACAATTGTATCATTTATCGGGACGAGCACGCGGAGTCTACCATATGTCCGGTGTGCGGCGTCACTCGATACAAGAAGAGGAAGAAAGCTTCTCGAAAATCGGTGTGGTACTTTCCGATCACTCCTCGTCTGCAGCAGTAATTTGCGGACCCTAAGGTAGCAAAGCTCCTGCGTTGGCATGTGGATAGTGAGGAGAAGAAGCGGGAAGATGACGGAAATGATCCGGAGATAAATAAAAAAGACAAGATGCTGAGTCACCCTAAGGATGCGAGCCAGTGGCAAGCGTTGAACTTTGAATACCCAGAATTTGGGAAGGATCCAAGGAACATCGTGCTGGGCACGAGCACCGATGGAGTCAATCCGTTTGGCAGCCAGAGAAGCACACATAGCACCTGGCCTGTGTTTGTGTGGATGTACAACCTTCCCCCCTGGTTGTGCATGAAGAGGAAGTACATTCACATGAATGCTAATTGAAGGGCCGAAACAACCAGGGAACGACATCAATCTGTATCTGGGGCTGCTGAAGGAGGAGCTAGACACGCTGTGGAAAACGCCAGCCAATACGTGGGACGCCGCAGAGAAAGAATATTTCCCTATGAGAGCCGCACTGCTCACGACGGTGCACGACTATCTCGGTTACGGATATCTCGTGGGGCAGGTAGTCCATGGATTTTCTGGATGCGTAAGGTGCATGGATGACACAACGTATCGCCAGCTAGATAGAGATCCCGGGTCTTCGAAAACCGTGTTCATGGGACATTGAAGGTGGCTTCGCGATGATGACCCATGGAGGAAACGCAAGGATCTGTTCGATGGTGAAACCGAACCCCGAAAACGTCCGTGTATGAGGAGCGGCGAGGAAATAGACGAGTTGTTGAAAAATTGGAAAGACTGCCCACTGCCGGGAAAGAAGCAAAAGGCGCCAGAGCCGGGAAAGAAGCGAAAGGCGCCAGAGCCGCTGCTGAAGGTATGGAAAACGAGGTCTGTTTTCTGGGACTTGCCGTACTGGAAGATCCATTGTGTGCTTCACAGCCTTGATGTCATGCATATCACGAAGAACGTGTGCGAGAGTCTGCTTGGTACCCTGCTCAACATGCCAGAGAGGACCAAAGATGGGTCGAAAGCAACGGCAGACTTGAAATCAATGGGCATCAGGTAGGAGCTTCACGCCAATGATGATGATGATGATGATGATGATGATGATGATGATGATGAGGCGAAGCAGGACACAGAAAGTCGTCGCAAAGGCAAAAAGGCCAAGAAGACCGGAAATGACTACCCTCCCGCGTGCTTCACTCTAAGTTAGGAGGAGATCGAGCAGTTTTTTACCTGCCTCCTAGGAGTAAAACTTCCTTATGGTTACGCGGGGAAGATAAGCAGATACCTAGACCCAGCGAAGCAGAAGTTCAGCGGGATGAAGTCTCACGACTGTCACATGCTGATGACGCAGATACTTCCAGTTGCAATCCGTGGGATCATGGACGCGCAAGTCCGTGAAACACTATTTGCCCTATGCAACTTTTTCGACGTTATCTCTCGGAAGTCGATTGGCGTGAGGCAACTCAGAAGGCTACAGGAAGAGATCGTGGTGATACTATGCAAGCTTGAGATGTACTTCCCGCCCGCATTCTTCGACGTTATGGTGCATCTGCTGGTCCATATCGTGGAGGATATCATCCAACTCGGGCCGACATTCCTGCACAGCATGATGCCGTTCGAAAGGATGAATGGTGTCATCAAAGGATACGTTCGCAACATGTCACGTCTAGAGGGAAGTATAGCCAGGGGCTTTCTGACCGAAGAGTGCATCTCCTACTGCACGAATTATCTAGGCATCGAGAACCCCGTTGGTCTGTCCGTCAACAGGCACCTCGGCAGGCTCGCTAGATGGGGTCACCATGAGGGTCGCCGCGAAATGCATGTCGACTTCGAGGGTCGACTCGCCGACTTTGAAAGAGCAAACCTAGTCGCACTACAACACATAGACGTGGTCGATCCTTGGGTGGTAGAGCACAAAACCTTTATTGAGAAGACGTACAATGACCAAGGCCAACAGAGGACGGACAGAGATATACTCAAAGAGCACAAATCATGTTTCACGCATTGGTTCAAGCAGAAGCTTCTGTCGTACCCTTTACATAAAGATTCTTCCGCGGAAGAACAACTCATATTCGCCTTGTCACAGGGCGCCGAGCACAACCTGATGACCTATGAGGCGTACGATATCAACGGCTACACATTCTACACCGAGGACAAGGACATGAAGAGCGATGGTTATAAGAACTCTGGGGTAATGATGGAATCCTACACCGATAACGACAAGGACAGATACTACGGAAGGATCGAGGAGATCTGGGAGCTGAGCTACGCTGGAGAGAAGGTCCCGATGTTCCGTGTCAGATGGGCCAAGAGCGTCCTAAAAGAAGACCGGTATTTCACCACCATGGTTATACCCGAAGCCAAATCCAAGACCGTGGGCGCAAATGTCACCGCGAAAAATGAGACATGGGTACTGGCTTGCCAAGTGGACCAATGCTTCTTCATTGCCGACCCATCAAAGCCCAGTCATGTTGTCGTGAGGAGAGGCAAAAGGAAGATCATCGGAATGGATGGAGTAGCCAATGAGCAAGACTTCGACAAGTACGGCGACCCGAAGATCGAACATGACGACGACGATGAAGTAACAGCACACCACAAGAAGAAGCAGGACCACCCTACCTAAAGGATGTCCGTTCCACAGAAGAACTCCATTTGCGAAAAAGAAGGGCAAGAAGATTGTGAACAGATAGCTAGCTAAGATCGATTGTATTTAAATCGTAGTCTTCATTTCTCGATTGTATTTCATGGGCACTTTTTGATATCATGAATATTTTTAAATTTCATGGGAACTTTTTGAATTCATGAGGACACTTGATCTCGATCCCCCTCCATCTCGATCTCGATTCCCCCTCCATCTCGATCTCGACCCCCCTCCATCTCGATCCCACCCGCACCCTTCCCTGCTAGCTCCACCGCTGCCGACGACCCACTGCAACCCTCCCCCGCTCCACCACCGTCGACGAGCACCCGGCCCCCCGCACCATCCCCCGCTCCGCCGCCGCCAACGGGCACCCCCCGCACCCTCCCCCACTCCACCGCCGCCGCTGATGATATTTTCAAGTAACAAATTTGAACATATTTTTTAAAAAATTATTACTGTTTTTATAAAAAAAATTACTGTTGTGATTAAAACAAAATTCTAATGGCGCACCGAGGGATGGTGCGCCATTAGAATAGTCGTACTTATGGCGCACGAGGGGGTGGTGCGCCATTAGAAAGCTTCCCCCACACTAAATTCTAATGGCACACCGAGGGGTAGTGCGCCATTAGAATAGTCGTACTTATGGCGCACGAGGGGGTGGTGCGCCATTAGAAAGCTTCCCCCCACACTAAATCACCAATCTCTCTAATCTCTCCCCTGCCTCATCGATCTCACCCGCTGCCCCCCGTGTTCGTCGTCCCCCTCGCTGCCCCCTCGCCTCCTTCGCCATCCCCGAGCAGCGTGGCCAGTCCGGACCAGGGAGGAGTGCCCCACGCACCCAGCCGACCGCGCCGCCGCCTCGTCTCCTCCCACCTCTCGCCCCTCCGGCCGGATCGGCGGAACCCCCTCCCCCGCCTCCCGCCGCCTTCCCGCGCCGCCCACTCCGGCAAATGCTTGTCCACAAAAAGGGGGTCATACTATACCGCTGGTGTGCGGAAGGAGAAAAAGACCAGTTCGGAAAGCCAGACGCGCGAGGTTGAAGAACTCAAGGCACAAGTGGCGCGGATTCTGGAGCTTGTCCAAGAGCAAGTGCAACAACAACTTGGAACGACGCTCAACGCCATGGTGCCTACGTTGATTCATGGGCTGACAACGTGGATTGCGGGCGGCTAACAGGGGCCTCCCCCGGTTCCTAGCTTCACGGCCAGCAACTCGCACAGCACGCAGGCGGCTCCATTGGTGTCTCCGGCGGCTCCATTGGTGTCTCCGGCGGCGCCATTGGTGTCTCCGGCGGCGGCGCCATTGGTGTCTCCGGCGGAGGCGGTATTCGTGTCTCCGGCGCCGGCACGGGCACTGGAGCTTAATGCACCCGGGTGTACGCCTGCCGGCACCTCGCCAGCAAGCGCCCCCTCCGTCAGTTGCACGCCCGCCGTTGGCGGTGCCTCGACATTAGCCGAGCTCGACGGCATCACGGTAACTAAGCCTCTCGGCCGATGACTTCATCTTCTTGCCTTTGACTGGGCATCCCTGACGCCCTGTACATGTTTTCGTAGGGCACCGCCGATGTTCCTTGCACTCTTCTGCACTTCGTGGGTGCCGAGTTGGTCGATGTCGCCAAGGGCAGAATCGTTCAACCGGGCAACCCCATATTCCACGGTAATCCGATGCCACCCACAATGTATAGGGTTCAAGTGGTTCGGGTGCTGCCAGGCTGCGACGAGCTGTTACCTCTGATTCGACCCGCTGGGGCCGACGAAGAAGATGAGATGACCCTCAGCACCTGCGTAAACTGGCCCCTGCTTTGGCCGAAGAGCCAGATTCGTTTGGGGGCGGGGGACACCACGCCACAGACAAGACCGCCAGTTGTGCCGGCGCCAAGCCATGGCAAGAACGCCCGCAACGCTACCGGACCTGCCGGACATCCCTATGGCACAGGATCTGGACAGCCCTATGGCATAGGATCCGGACGGCGACGACAATGACGACGGTACATTTACCAAAGTTGATAAGTACTTTGCCGAACATGGGTACGCTGACGAGTTCTGCGGGCCTCTTTCTCAAGAACCCAACCAAGACGACCGCGATCTAGCTGGTACGGCGGAGAAATCCAATTGCAACAGGCGTCGTCTGGCGTTCAGTTCTCAGGCCTCCAGCTCCCGCCTTCACCGAGCCTCAGATAGCTTAGGTGTGAAATATTATCAGCCCCAACACGCTCAAGAAGGCGGTCTGTGAGCAGGACTCGGTCCCATTACAGGAGAACAAGAAGAAGGGACGGAAACGAAAGACTAACAAGGGCGCCGGTGCAAGCCAGCCGGCACCGAGTTCGATCCGTGCTCAGGACGGGCCACCTTCACCTAAGGATATCTCGAGGAGGGTGCATGTGGCGGGTAGGGCGATGCTACCGCCAAATATGCTGAATGCTGCAACCGGTGCTATGCGGAGTCTGCACGACAGTGTTCTTTCTTTGGAGAAGCGGCGTCTCAGAGAGAAGGATGTGGCATACCTGGATTTCATGGCCAAGGTGCCAGAGGGCAAGGGCTTTGTGGATGGCGACATCGGGGGTACGATCGTCCTGTCGTTTGATGACATCTTTGCTATGTTTAACCTTCATCCGCTGCACTACACCTTCGTTCAGCTGTTTTCGCTGAGTATGGAGATGCGGATCATTAGAGACAAGACCCCGGACATCGTGATAGTCGACCCCTTCTACATGCGTGCCAAGCACTTGAGCAGCGTTGGGGACCGCCAAGTTGCAAGTTCACACCTCGAAGGCGTCATTATGGCAAACCCAGATAAGGATAACTTCCTTGTGGCTTACTTTCCCGAGTAAGTCATCCCTTAACTGCCCCGTAACATATGATTTATTAGATTTTGATCGTTCTTTTTTTCTAACATTCCGTGTTCTATGCAGTGACACACATTGCACACTCATCCTCTTAAGCCCAAAATATTCCATGGCCACGTATTTAGACCCGAACCATAACTCCAAGATAGACTACACAAATGTCAAGAAAGTTCTTGATGATGTTCTCCCCGCCTACGCCAAATCTGGAGGCACCTTCACCAGGGCAGTTCGTAAGTACGGCAAGCACATGTTCTCATACAATATGAAGTTCTGCTGCGTCAAGCAGCCGCCTGGTGGTCAGAAGGATGCCTACTATGCCCTCCATCACATGCGGGCGATCGTAAGGGACCATCATCAACTTCTGCTACCAGATAATCTCAAAGATTGGGCCGCGAGCTTGTCGGCAGTCCAGGACGCGGACCTCAGACAAGAATTCTGTCGCATCCAGTCGGAGTTTGCGGACATCATCCATCAAGATGTCCTTCATACCTCGGGGCAGTTCTTCCTCAGATATCAACCGTCCAACAGTGAGATAGATGAAATGCTACAAATGCAGGGTGACAACGACCGCGATTTCATGACCATCACGGCAGACGGCGGCTTCATCCACATTCCTGTCCGATGAGTCGAGTCGAAAGTAGTGATGTGTAGTTCTGAAACATTGATTGGCTCATGTTGTAATTATACTTTAATGAATTCGCATGTCTCTTTGGTTTGGACAGTCGTTCAACTTAGATGTAATCGATGTTATTTATTAGTAGGACCATGAATCGTGCTATTAATATCTTGCTTTTCTCTTCCAATCCTTTTGTTGCATACTTACATATTGCTTATGTATTGTCTGTTGTTTGGCTTGTGCATAGAGATGCCGTCGTATGTCGTGTACAAGGGTAAGGTTCCCGGAGGCTACGACGACTGGGAGGAGTGTCGGAGACAGGTTCACTGTTTCAGCGGTAACAGTTACAAAGGGTACACCACTAGGGCGGAGGCCGAATGTAGATACACCCGCTATCTAGAGGGGGAGAGGAGGGAGCGTTGGAGGAACCGGATGAAGACCAGTTTGATCGCGATGATGCTCATCGTGATGACCACAGCTCTCTTCTATGTGATGGTAGTTTAGATGATCGATATCGACTTGTAATGTGAAGGCAAACTCGATACTCGCGGTCTTGAGACTTGTAATGTTTTATCTTCGTTTGGTCTTTTGAATTCGGAGACTAATATGATGAATTGTATTCGGAGACTAATCTTCTATTGTATTCGATGAATCTGATGTTGCTGTGTGCTGCTGTCTATATTCTGTCCAATAATATATTTTGTAACCTGTGCAAAAATCAGAAAAGCAAAAAAAATAAAACCTAATATTCATACTAATGGTGCACCACACAAGACACTAATGGCGCACTGTGATCCTCAAACTAATGGCGCATTAACTGCTGGTGCGCCATTAGAATGCCAAAGCACATGGGTACATATGGCCCCCTGGGAGGCATTCTAATGGCGCACTGCAGGCTATACTAATGGCGCACCACGTGGTGCGCCATTAGAACACCAGATACTAATGGCGCACCGGTGGTGCGCCATTAGAATTTAATTCTAATGGCGTGATGCCAGTGGCGCACCGGTAGTGCGCCATTAGAAGGCAAATTCGGTGCGCCACTAGCATGCCTTTTCCTAGTAGTGTTTGGTTCGGCGGTATTGTTGGATGAAGCGGCCCGAACCGACATTACGCGTACGCTTACGCGAGACTGGTTCTACTGACGTGCTTTGCACACAGGTGGCTGGCGGGTGTCAGTTTCTCCAACTTTAGTTGAACCGAGTGTGGCTACGCCCTGTCCTTGCGAAGGTTGAAACAACACCAACTTGACAAACTATCATTGTGGTTTTGATGCGTAGGTAAGAACGGTTCTTGCTTAGCCCGTAGCAGCCACGTAAAACTTGCAACAACAAAGTAGAGGACGTCTAACTTGTTTTTGTAGGGCATGTTGTGATGTGATATGGTCAAAGCATGATGCTAAATTTTATAGTATGAGATGATCGTGTTTTGTAACCGAGTTATCGGCAACTGGCAGGAGCCATATGGTTGTTGCTTTATTGTATGCAATGCAATTGCCTTGTAATGCTTTACTTTATCACTAAGCAATAGCGATAGTCGTAGAAGCTTAAGATTGGCGAGACGACAATGATGCTACGATGGAGATCAAGGTGTCACGCCGGTGACGATGGTGATCATGACGGTGCTTCGAAGATCGAGATCACAAGCACAAGATGATGATGGCCATATCATATCACTTATATTGATTGCATGTGATATTTATCTTTTATGCATCTTATCTTGCTTTGTTTGACGGTAGCATTATAAGATGATCTCTCACTAAATTTCAAGATAAAAGTGTTCTCCCTGAGTATGCACCGTTGCCAAAGTTCGTCGTGCCCAGACACCACGTGATGATCGGGTGTGATAAGCTATACGTCCATCTACAACGGGTGCAAGCCAGTTTTGCACACGCAGAATACTCAGGTTAAACTTGACGAGCCTAGCATATGTAGATATGGCCTCGGAACACTAAGATCAAAAGGTCGAGCATGAATCATTTAGTAGATATGATCAACATAGTGATGTTCACCATTGAAAGCTACTCCATTTCACGTGATGATCGGTTATGGTTTAGTTGATATGGATCATGTGATCACTTAGAGGATTAGAGAGATGTCTACCTAAGTGGGAGTTCTTAAGTAATATGATTAATTGAACTTAAATTTATCATGAACTTAGTACCTGATAGTATCTTGCTTGTCTATGTTGTTTGTAGATAGATGGCCCGTGCTGTTGTTCCGTTGAATTTTAATGCGTTCCTTGAGAAAGCAAAGTTGAAAGATGATGGTAGCAATTACACGGACTGGGTCCGTAACTTGAGGAGTATCCTCATTGCTGCACAGAAAAGTTATGTCCTGGAAGCACCGCTAGGTGTACCACCTGTGCCAGCAACTGCAGACATTGTGAATGCCTGGCAGTCGCGTGTTGATGACTACTCGATAGCTCAGTGTGCCATGCTTTATGGCTTAGAACCGGGACTTCATGACGTTTTGAACGTCATGGAGCACATGAGATGTTCTAGGAGTTGAAGTTAGTATTTCAAAAGAATGCCCGGATTGAGAGATATGAAGTCTCCAATAAGTTCTAGAGCTGCAAGATGGAGGAGAATAGTTCTGTCAGTGAGCATATACTCAAGATGTCTGGGTACTACAATCACTTGATTCAACTGGGAGTTAATCTTCCGAATGATAGCGTCATTGACAGAATTCTTCAATCACTACCACCAAGCTACAAAAGCTTCGTGATGAACTATAACATGCAAGGGATGGATAAGACGATTCCCGAGCTCTTCGCAATGCTAAAGGCTGCGGAGGTAAAATCAAGAAGGATCATCAAGTGTTGATGGTCATTAAGACCACCAGTTTCAAGAAAAAGGGCAAAGGGAAGAAGAAGGGGAACTTCAAGAAGAACAACAAACAAGTTGCTGCTCAAGAGAAGAAACCCAAGTCTAGACCTAAGCCTGAGACTGAGTGCTTCTACTGCAAGTAGACTGGTCACTGGAAATGGAACTGCACCAAGTATTTGGCGGATAAGAAGGATGGCAAGGTGAACAAAGGTATATGTGATATACATGTTATTGATGTGTACCTTATCAGAGCTCGCAGTAGCACCTGGGTATTTCATACTGGTTTTGTTGCTAATATTTGCAACTCAAAACAGGGACTACGGATTAAGCGAACACTGGCCAAGGACGAGGTGACGATGCGCGTGGGAAACGGTTCCAAAGTCGATGTGATCGCCGTCGGCACGCTACCTCTACATCTACCTTCCGGATTAGTTTTAGACCTAAATAATTGTTATTTGGTGCCAGCGTTGAGCATGAACATTATATCTGGATCTTGTTTGATGCGAGATGGTTATTCATTTAAATCAGAGAATAATGGTTGTTCTATTTATATGATTAATATCTTTTATGGTCATGCACCCTTGAAGAGTGGTCTATTTTTAATGAATCTCGATAGTAGTGATACACATATCATATTCATAATGTTGAAGCCAAAAGTTGCAGAGTTGATAATGATAGTGCAACTTATTTGTGGCACTGCCATTTGGGTCATATTGGTGTAAAGCGCATGAAGAAACTCCATACTGATGGACTTTTGGAATCACTTGATTATGAATCACTTGGTACTTGCGAACTGTGCCTCATGGGCAAGATGACTAAAATGCCGTTCTCCGAAACTATGGAGCAAGCAACTGATTTATTGGAGATCATACATACTGATGTATGTGGACCAATGAATATTGAGGCTCGCAGTGGGTATCGTTATTTTCTCACCTTCACAGATGATTTAAGCAGATATGGGTATATCTACTTAATGAAACATAAGTCTGAAACATTTGAAAAGTTCAAAGAATTTCAGAGTGAAGTTGAAAATCATCGTAACAAGAAAATAAAGTTTCTACGATCTGATCGTGGAGGAGAATATTTGAGTTACGAGTTTGGTATACATTTGAAACAATGCGGAATAGTTTCACAACTCACGCCACCCCGAACACCACAGCGTAATGGTGTGTCCGAACATCATAATCGTACTTTACTAGATATGGTACGATCTATGATGTCTCTTACTGGTTTACCTCTATCATTTTGGGGTTATGCTTTAGAGACGGCTGCATTCACGTTAAATAGGGCACCATCGAAATCCGTTGAAACGGCGCCTTATGAACTATGGTTTGGCAAGAAATCAAAGTTGTCATTTCTTAAAGTTTTGGGATGCGATGCTTATGTGGAAAAACTTCAACCTGATAAGCTCGAACCCAAATCGGAGAAATGTGTCTTCATAGGATACCCAAAGGAAACTATTCGGTACACCTTCTACCACAGATCCGAAGGCAAGACATTCGTTGCTAAGAATGGATCCTTTCTAGAGAAGGAGTTTCTCTCGAAAGAAGTGAGTGGGAGGAAAGTAGAACTTGATGAGGTAACTGTACCTGCTCCCTTATTGGAAAGTAGTTCATCACATAAACCGGTTCCTGTGACGCCTACACCAATTAGTGAGGAAGTTAATGATGATGATCATGGAACTTCAGATCAAGTTGTTACTGAACCTCGTAGGTTAACCAGAGTAAGATCCGCACCAGAGTGGTACGGTAATCCTGTTCTGGAGGTTATGTTACTAGACCATGACGAACCTACGAACTATGAAGAAGCGATGGTAAGCCCAGATTCCGCAAAATGTCTTGATGCCATGAAATCTGAGATGGGATCCATGTATGAGAACAAAGTGTGGACTTTGGTTGACTTGCCCAATGATCAGCAAGCCATTGAGAATAAATGGATCTTCAGGAAGAAGACTGACCCTGACGGTAATATTACTGTCTATAAAGCTCGACTTGTTGCAAAAGGTTTTCGACAAGCTACGATGAGACTTTCTCACCCGTAGCCTCTGTTGGAAAAGGCAGTGCCTAGGAGGCGCTTAGGCACGCCTAGGCGCTAGGCAATGGCCAAACGCCTCGCCTAGGGCATAAATGGAGTCTAGGCAGGGCAAGCAAGGAATTGCCTACCCAAGCAAGAAATGATGCCACATACTGCACTAATATGCCAAACGGGTTATATTCCAATGACAGTAGATGGTAATTAACTTATTTATATGGCCTAAACTAATATCAACACCCATATAATAATCACAAATACATTACGAGTAAAAAAATATTACCGCCTAGGCCGCGCCTAGCGCGCTTAGGCACCGCCTAGGCACTAGGCGAAGGCCATTCTCCTCGCTTACGCCTACCGCTTTTTCCAACCTTGCCGTAGCGATGCTTAAGTCTGTCCGAATCATGTTAGCAATTGCCGCATTTTATGATTATGAAATTTGGCAAATGGATGTCAAAACTGCATTCCTGAATGGATTTCTGGAAGAAGAGTTGTATATGATGCAACCAGAAGGTTTTGTCGATCCAAAGGGAGCTAACAAAGTGTGCAAGCTCCAGCGATCCTTTTATGGACTGGTGCAAGCCTCTCGGAGTTGGAATAAACGCTTTGATAGTGTGATCAAAGCATTTGGTTTTATACAGACTTTTGGAGAAGCCTGTATTTACAAGAAAGTGAGTGGGGGCTCTGTAGCATTTCTAATATTATATGTGGATGACATATTGTTAATTGGAAATGATATAGAATTTCTGGATAGCATAAAGGGATACTTGAATAAGAGTTTTTCAATGAAAGACCTTGGTGAAGCTGCTTATATATTGGGCATCAAGATCTATAGAGATAGATCAAGGCGCTTAATTTGACTTTCACAAAGCACATACCTTGACAAAGTTTTGAAGAAGTTCAAAATGGATCAAGCAAAGAAAGGGTTCTTGCCTGTGTTACAAGGTGTGAAGTTGAGTAAGACTCAATGCCCGACCACTGCAGAAGATAGAGAGAAGACGAAAGATGTTCCCCATGTTTCAGCCATAGGCTCTATCATGTATGCAATGCTGTGTACCAGACCTGATGTGTGCCTTGCAATAAGTTTAGCAGGGAGGTACCAAAGTAATCCAGGAGTGGATCACTGGACAGCGGTCAAGAACATCCTGAAATACCTGAAAAGGACTAACAATATGTTTCTCATTTATGGAGGTGACAAAGAGCTAGTCATAAATGGTTACGTCGATGCAAGCTTTGACAATGATCTGGATGATTCTAAATCACAAACCGGATACGTGTTTACATTGAACGGTGGAGCTATCAGTTGATGCAGTTCTAAACAAAGTGTCGTGGCGGGATCTACAAGTGAAGCGAAGTACATAGCTGCTTCGGAAGCAGCAAATGAAGGAGTCTGGATGAAGGAGTTCATATCCGATCTAGGTGTCATACCTAGTGCATCGGGTCCAATGAAAATGTTTTGTGAAAATACTGGTGCAAGTGCCTTGGCGAAGGAATCCAGATTTCACAAGAGAACCAAGCACATCAAGAGACGCTTCAATTCCATCCGGGATCTAGTCCAGGTGGGAGACATAGAAATTTGCAAGATACATACGGATTTGAATGTTGCAGACCCGTTGACTAAGCCTCTTCCACGAGCAAAACATGATCAGCACCAAGGCTCCATGGGTGTTAGAATCATTACTGTGTAATCTAGATTAATGACTCTAGTGCAAGTGGGAGACTGAAGGAAATATGCCCTAGAGGCAATAATAAAGTTATTATTTATTTCCTTATATCATGGTAAATGTTTATTATTCATGCTAGAATTGTATTAACCGGAAACATAATACTTGTGTGAATACATAGACAAACAGAGTGTCACTAGTATGCCTCTACTTGACTAGCTCGTTGATCAAACATGGTTATGTTTCCTAGCCATTGACATGAGTTGTCATTTGATTAACGGGATCACATCATTAGGAGAATGATGTGATTGACTTGACCCATTCTGTTAGCTTAGCACTCGATCGTTTAGTATGTTGCTATTGCTTTCTTCATGACTTATACATGTTCCTATGACTATGAGATTATGTAACTCCCGTTTACCGGAGGAATGCTTTGTGTGCTACCAAACGTCACAACGTAACTGGGTGATTATAAAGGTGCTCTACAAGTGTCTCCGAAGGTACTTGTTGGGTTGGCGTATTTCGAGATTAGGATTTCTCACTCCGATTGTCGGAGAGGTATCTCTAGGCCCTCTCGGTAATGCACATCACTTAAGCCTTGCAAGCATTGCAACTAATGAGTTAGTTGCGGGATGATGTATTGCAGAACGAGTAAAGAGACTTGTCGGTAACGAGATTGAACAAGGTGTCGAGATACCGACGAACGAATCTCGGGCAAGTAACATACCGATGACAAAGGGAACAACGTATGTTGTTATGCGGTCTGACTGATAAAGATCTTCGTAGATTATGTGGGAGCCAATATGAGCATCCTGGTTCCGCTATTGGTTATTAACCGGAGACGTGTCTCGGTCATGTCTACATAGTTCTCGAACCTGTAGGGTCCGCACTCTTAAAGTTTCGATGACGGTTATATTATGAGTGTATGGTTTTTGATGTACCGAAGGTTGTTCGGAGTACCGGATGTGATCACAGACATGACGAGGAGTCTCAAAATGGTCGAGACATGAAGATTGATATATTGGAAGCCTATATTTGGATATCGGAAGTGTTCCAGGTGAAATCGAGATTTTACCAGAGTACCGAGGGGTTACCGGAACCCCCCGAGGGGCTTAATGGGCCATAGTGGGCCTTTGTGGAGAAGAGGAGAGGCAGCCAGGGCAGGGCCGCGCGCCCCTCCCCCTAGTCCGAATAGGACAAGGAGAGGGGGTGGCGCCCCCCTCTTTCCTTCCTCTCTCCCTCCTCTTTCCCCCTCCACTCCTAATCCAACAAGGAAAAGGGAGGGAGTCCTACTCCCGGTGGGAGTAGGACTCCTCCTGGCGCGCCCCTCTTGGCCGGCCGCACCTCCCCCTTGCTCCTTTATATACGGGGGCAGGGGGCACCCTAGAGACACAACAATTGATCGTTTGATCTTTTAGCCGTGTGAGGTGCCCCCTTCCACCATAGTCCACCTCGATAATACTATAGAGGTGCTTAGGCGAAGCCCTGCTTTAGTAGAACATCATTATCGTCACCATGCCGTCATGCTCTCCCTCAACACTCAGCTGGATCAGAGTTCGAGGGATGTCATCGGGCTGAACATGTGCTGAACTCGGAGGTGTCATACGTTCGGTACTTGATCGGTTGGATCGTGAAGACGTACGACTACATCAACCGCGTTGTGCTAACGCTTCCACTTTCGGTCTACGAGGGTACGTGAACAACACTCTCCCCTCTCGTTGCTATGCATCACCATGATCTTGTGTGTGCATAGGCAATTTTTTGAAATTACTACATTCCCCAACAAGGGGAAGATCCAATTAATCGCGGCCATTAAATCATGCCAATCCAACGACCTAGACTACTTCAATGTCGAGCGCTCAACACGTTAGCGTGCAGTTAATTTCATGCCAAATATAGTGCTAATCACATAATAACATGCGAATAATATCCTACTTAATATCCGCATGCACTTAATATACTTCCAAATTAATGTGCATTGCACGTACACATTGACTAGTTTTTGTAAAAGCAACCTAACCTTTTATTTTGGTGTGTGCCGCAAAACATGCTTCATGCTTTTAATCGACAGTAATTTGTTCATCCACCGTAATGCTTATCCTATCTTGAGAGAAATCACTAGTGAAACCTATGGCCCCCGGGGTCTATCTTTTATCATATAAGTTTCCAATCTATTTTATTTCGCAATCTTTACTTTCAATCTATATCATAAAAATACCAAAAATATTTATCTTTTTATTATTATCTCTATCAGATCTCACTCTCGTAAGTAACCGTGAAGGGATTGACAACCCCTTTATCGCATTGGTTGCGAGGTTCGTATTTATCTGTGTAGGTACGAGGGACTTGCGTGTAGTCTCCTATTGGATTGATACCTTGGATCTCAAAAACTGAGGGAAATACTTACGCTACTTTGCTGCATCACCCTTTCCTCTTCAAGGGAAAACCAACGTAGTGCTCAAGAGGTAGCAATATTCTAGAAACCCTAGGGGACCCGACGAAAATCAATTCCAGCCGCCACAGAGTCCAGAACCACCAGATCCAATCTAGACACCATCACATAGGGGTTCACCACTTCCATTGGTGTCTCTCCAATGATGCATGAGTAGTTCTTTGTAGACCTTCGGATCCGTAGTTAGTAGCTAGATGGCTTCAACTCTCTCATTTGATTCTCTTTTGCGGTGTGTTTGTTGGGATCCGATGAACTTTGATTTTATGATCAGATCTATCTCTTTTCATCCATGAAAGTTATTTGAGTTTCTTTGATCTCTTATATGCATAATTGCTTATAACCTCGTATTTCTTCTCTGATATTTGGGTTTTGTTTGGCCAACTTGATCTATTTATCTTGCAATGGAAAGAGATGCTTTGTAGTGGGTTTGATCTTACAGTGCTTGATCCGAGTGATAGAAGGGGAACCGACATGTATGTATCGTTGCTACTAAGGATAAAATGATGGGGTCTATTTATACATAAACAGATCTTGTCTACATCATATCATCGTTCTTATGGCATTACTCCGTTTCTCCATGAACTTACACTAGATGCATGCTGGATAGCGGTCGATGTGTGGAGTAATAGTAGTAGATGCAAGTAGGAGTCGGTCTACTAATCTTGGACGTGATGCCTATATAATGATCATTGCCTGGATATCATCATGATTATTTGAAGTTCTATCAATTGCCAAATAGTAATTTGTTCACCCACTGTTTGTTTTTTTCTCGAGAGAAGCCACTAGTGAAAACTACGGCCCTGGGGTCTCTTCTTTAATATATTTGCGTTTGCAATGTATTTTCCTTTTCCTGATCTATTAAACCAAAAATACAAAAATACCTTGTTGCAATTTATTTTATTCGAGATATATTTATCCAATCTATCATATTTTTATCACGTCTGTCTACCAATTTTTGGTGCCGTTACCCGAAAGGGATTGACAACCCCTTTAACACGTGAGGTTGCGAGTATTTGTTATTTGTGTGCAGGTGTTGTTTATGTAGTGTTCCTTGGTTCTCCTACTGGGTCGATAACCTTGGTCTCATCACTGAGCGAAATACCTATAGTCGTTGTGCTGCATCATCCCTTCCTCTTTGGGGAAATACCGACGTAGTTCTAGCAGACATCAGGAATAAAGTGCTTTTGTTGAAATTGATGTGTGGCCTAGTGAAATCCGAGAAAATTTTAAGCACTCTTTTTATGGTCAAAGTTGTGACGCCCCCGATTCAATCGTACACTAATCATACACGCAAATGTGTACGATCAAGATCAGGGACTCACGTGAAGATATCACAACACAACTCTAGACATAAATTAAAGTCATACAAGCTTCATATTATAAGCCTGGGGCCTCGAGGGCTCGAACACATCAGCTCGAATACAAACAAGTTAGCACAAGCAACACCATCTGAGTAGAGACATGAGTTAAACAAGTTTGCCTTAAGAAGGCTAGCACAAACATCTACGATGATCGAAAAGGCAAGGCCTCCTGCCTGGGAGCCTCCTAACTACTCCTGGTCGTTGGTGGCCTCCACGTAGTACGCACACTTGGGGTAGTAGTAGCCATCGGTGGAGGTGTCTGTCTCCTGGATCCACCATCTGATTGCAGCAATCGGGTATAGGGGAAAAGAGGAAGCAAATCAACCATGAGTACTCATCCAAAGTACTCGCAAGACTTACATTAGATCTGAACAAAGTATGCATCAGTATCAAAGGAATGGACTATATCTGTGGACTAAACTGTATAATGCTAGAATATAGGGGAAGTCTAGCCTATCAAAGACTAGCATCTTACAACATTTAGAAGAGTACAAAATAGAATTTTATAATAAGCAAGCATGTTGTAGCACTAACGCCCAGAGATCCTTTCTTGACTCCCTGCGAGAAAGCAATCCTGTGTTGGGTTTCGTAGTAATTTCAAAAAAAGTCCTACGCTCACGCAAGATCATGGTGATGCATTGCAACGAGAGGGGAGAGTATGATCTACGTACCTTGTAGATCGACAACGGAAGTGTTTGGTTGATGTAGTCGTACGTCTCCACGGCCCGACCGATCAAGCACCGAAACTACGGCACCTCCGAGTTCTAGCACACGTTCAGCTCGATGACGATCCCCAGACTCCGATCCAGCAAAGTGTCGGGGAAGAGTTCCGTCAGCACAACGGCGTGGTGACGATCTTGATGCACAACTGCAGCAGGGCTTCGCCTAAACTCCGCTACAATATTATCGAGGGCTATGGTGGAAGGGGGCGCCGCACACGGCTAAGAATAAGATCACGTGGATCAACTTGTGTCTTTCTGGGGTGCCCCTGCCTCCGTATATAAAGGACTAAAGGGGGGGGGGGTGCGGCCGGCCTAGGAGAGGCGCGCCGGGAGAGTCCTACTCCCTCTGGGAGTAGAATCCCCCCCCCAATCCTAGTTGGAATAGGATTCGCGGAGGGGGGAAAAGAGAGAGAGAGGCCGGCCCCCTCTCCTTGTCCTATTCGGACCAAGGGAGGGGAGGGGCGCGCGGCCCATCTAGGGCTGCCCCTTCTCTTTTCCACTAAGGCCCACTAAGGCCCATATAGCTCCCGGGGGGTTCCGGTAACCTCCCGGTACTCCGGTAAAATCCCGATTTCACTCGGAACACTTCCGATATCCAAACATAGGCTTCCAATATATCAATCTTTATGTCTTGACCATTTCGAGACTCCTCGTCATGTCCGCGATCTCATTCGGGACTCCGAACAAACTTCGGTACATCAAAATGCATAAACTCATAATATAACTGTCATCGTAACCTTAAGCGTGCAGACCCTACGGGTTCGAGAACAATGTAGACATGACCGAGACATGTCTCCGGTCAATAACCAATAGCGGAACCTGGATGCTCATATTGGCTCCTACATATTCTACGAAGATCTTTATCGGTCAGAGCGCATAACAACATACGTTGTTCCCTTTGTCATCGGTATGTTACTTGTCCGAGATTCGATCGTCGGTATTCCAATACATAGTTCAATCTCGTTACCGGCAAGTCTCTTTACTCGTTCTGTAATGCATCATCCCACAACTAACTCATTAGTTGCAATGCTTGCAAGGCTTAAATGATGTGCATTACCGAGAGGGCCCAGAGATACCTCTCCGACAATCGGAGTGACAAATCCTAATCTCGAAATACGCCAACCCAACATATACCTTTGGAGACACCTGTAGAGCTCCTTTATAATCACCCAGTTACGTTGTGACGTTTGGTAGCACACAAAGTGTTCCTCTGGTAAACAGGAGTTGCATAATCTCATAGTCATAGGAACATGTATAAGTTATGAAGAAAGCAATAGCAACATACTAAACGATCGGGTGCTAAGCTAATGGAATGGGTGATGTCAATCAGATCATTCACTTAATGATGTGATCCCGTTAATCAAATAACAACTCTTTGTTCATGGTTAGGAAACATAACCATCTTTGATTAACGAGCTAGTCAAGTAGAGGCATACTAGTGACACTTTGTTTGTCTATGTATTCACACATGCATTATGTTTCCGGTTAATACAATTCTAGCATGAATAATAAAAATTTATCATGATATAAGGAAATAAATAATAACTTTATTATTGCCGCTAGGGCATATTTCCTTCAGTCTCCCACTTGCACTAGAGTCAATAATCAGATTACACAGTAATGATTCTAACACCCATGGAGCCTTGGTGCTGATCATGTTTTGCTCATGGAAGAGGCTTAGTCAACGGGTCTGCAACATTCAGATCCGTATGTATCTTGCAAATCTCTATGTCTCCCACCTGGACTAGATCCCAGATGGAATTGAAGCGTCTCTTGATGTGCTTGGTTCTTTTGTGAAATCTGGATTCCTTTGCCAAGGCAATTGCACCAGTATTGTCACAAAAGATTTTCATTGGACCCGATGCACTAGGTATGACACCTAGATCGGATATGAACTCCTTCATCCAGACTCCTTCATTTGCTGCTTCCGAAGCAGCTATGTACTCCGCTTCACATATAGATCCCGCTACAATGCTTTGTTTAGAACTGCACCAACTGACAGCTCCACCGTTTAATGTAAACACGTATCCGGTTTGCGATTTAGAATCGTCCGGATCAGTGTCAAAGCTTGCATCAACGTAAGCTTTTACGATGAGCTCTTTGTCACCTCCATATATGAGAAACATATCCTTAGTCCTTTTCAGGTATTTCAGGATGTTCTTGACCGCTGTCCAGTGATCCACTCCTGGATTACTTTGGTACCTCCCTGCTAGACTTATAGAAAGGCACACATCAGGTCTGGTACACAACATTGCATACATGATAGATCCTATGGCTGAAGCATAGGGAACGTCTTTCATTTTCTCTCTATCTTCTGTAGTGGTCGGGCATTGAGTCTTACTCAACTTCACACCTTGTAACACAGGCAAGAACCCTTTCTTTGCTTGATCCATTTTGAACTTCTTCAAAACTTTGTTAAGGTATGTGCTTTGTGAAAGTCCAATTAAGCGTCTTGATCTATCTCTATATATCTTAACGCCTAATATGTAAGCAGCTTCACCGAGGTCTTTCATTGAAAAACTCTTATTCAAGTATCCCTTTATGCTATCCAGAAATTCTACATCATTTCCAATTAGTAATATGTCATCCACATATAATATCAGAAATGCTACAGAGCTCCCACTCACTTTCTTGTAAATACAGGCTTCTCCAAAAGTCTGTATAAAACCAAATGCTTTGATCACACTATCAAAACGTTTATTCCAACTCCGAGAGGCTTGCACCAGTCCATAAATGGATCGCTGGAGCTTGTACACTTTGTTAGCTCCCTTTGGATCGACAAAACCTTCTGGTTGCATCATATACAACTCTTCTTCCAGAAATCCATTCAGGAATGCAGTTTTGACATCCATTTGCCAAATTTCATAATCATAAAATGCGGCAATTGCTAGCATGATTCGGACAGACTTAAGCATCGCTACGGGTGACAAGGTCTCATCGTAGTCAATCCCTTGAACTTGCCGAAAACCTTTTGCGACAAGTCGAGCTTTGTATACAGTAATATTACCGTCAGCGTCAGTCTTCTTCTTGAAGATCCATTTATTCTCAATTGCTTGCCGATCATCGGGCAAGTCAACCAAAGTCCATACTTTGTTCTCATACATGGATCCCATCTCAGACTTCATGGCTTCAAGCCACTTTGCGGAATCTGGGCTCACCATCGCTTCTTCATAGTTTGTAGGTTCATCATGATCTAGTAGCATGACTTCCAGAACGGGATTACCGTACCACTCTGGCGCGGATCTTACTCTGGTTGATCTACGAGGTTCAGTAGTATCTTGTTCTGAAGTTTCATGATCATCATCATTAGCTTCCTCACTAACTGGTGTAGGTGTCACAGAAACAGTTTTCTGTGATGTACTACTTTCCAATAAGGGAGCAGGTACAGTTACCTCGTCAAGTTCTACTTTCCTCCCACTCACTTCTTTCGAGAGAAACTCCTTCTCCAGAAAGTTTCCGAATTTAGCAACAAAAGTCTTGCCTTTGGATCTGTGATAGAAGATGTATCCAATAGTCTCCTTTGGATATCCTATGAAGACACATTTCTCCGATTTGGGTTCGAGCTTATCAGGTTGAAGCTTTTTCACATAAGCATCGCAGCCCCAAATTTTCAGAAACGACAACTTTGGTTTCTTGCCAAACCACAGTTCATGAAGCGTTGTCTCAACGGATTTTGATGGTGCCCTATTTAACGTGAATGCGGCCGTCTCTAGAGCGTATCCCCAAAATGATAGCGGTAAATCAGTAAGAGACATCATAGATCGCCCCATATCTAGTAAAGTACGATTACGACGTTCGGACACACCATTACGCTGAGGTGTTCCGGGTGGCGTGAGTTGCGAAACTATTCCACAATTTTTCAAATGTACACCAAACTCGTAACTCAAATATTCTCCTCCACGATCAGATCACAGAAACTTTATTTTCTTGTTATGATGATTTTCAACTTCACTCTGAAATTCTTTGAACTTTTCAAACGTTTCAGGCTTATGTTTCATTAAGTAGATATACCCATATCTGCTTAAGTCATCTGTGAAGGTGAGAAAATAACGATATCCGCCACGAGCCTCAATATTCATCGGACCACATACATCTGTATGTATGATTTCCAACAAATCTGTTGCTCTATCCATAGAACCGGAGAACGGTGTTTTGGTCATCTTGCCCATGAGGTACGGTTCGCAAGTACCAAGTGATTCATAATCAAGTGGTTCCAAAAGTCCATCAGTATGGAGTTTCTTCATGCGCTTTACACCGATATGGCCTAAACGGCAGTGCCACAAATATGTTGCACTATCATTATCAACTCTGCATCTTTTGGCTTCAACATTATGAATATGTGTGTTACTACTATCGAGATTCAACAAGAATAGACCACTCTTCAAGGGTGCATGACCATAAAAGATATTACTCATATAAATAGAGCAACCATTATTCTCTGATTTAAATGAATAACCGTCTGGCATCAAACAAGATCCAGATATAATGTTCATGCTTAACGCTGGCACCAAATAACAATTATTTAGGTCTAATATTAATCCCGAAGGTAGATGTAGAGGTAGCGTGCCGACTGCGATCACATCGACTTTGGAACCGTTTCCCACGCGCATCGTCACCTCGTCCTTAGCCAATCTTCCCTTAATCCGTAGTCCCTGTTTCGAGTTGCAAATATTAGCAACAGAACCAGTATCAAATACCCAGGTGCTACTACGAGCATTAGTAAGGTACACATCAATAACATGTATATCACATATACCTTTGTTCACCTTGCCATCCTTCTTATCCGCCAAATACTTGGGGCAGTTCCGCTTCCAGTGACCAGTCTGCTTGCAGTAGAAGCACTCAGTTTCAGGCTTAGGTCCAGGTTTGGGTTTCTTCTCTTGAGTAGCAACTTGCTTGCCGTTCTTTTTGAAGTTCCCCTTCTTCTTTCCTTTGCCCTTTTTCTTGAAACTAGTGGTCTTGTTGACCATCAACACTTGATGCTCCTTCTTGATTTCTACCTCCGCAGATTTCTGCATTGCGAAGAGCTCGGGAATAGTCTTATTCATCCCTTGCATATTATAGTTCATCACGAAGCTCTTGTAGCTTGGTGGCAGTGATTGGAGAATTCTGTCAATGACGCAATCATCTGGAAGATTAACTCCCAATTGAATCAAGTGATTATTATACCCAGACATTTTGAGTATATGCTAACTGACAGAACTGTTCTCCTCCATCTTGCAGCTATAGAACTTATTGGAGACTTCATATCTCTCAATCCGGGCATTTGCTTGAAATATTAACTTCAACTCCTGGAACATCTCATATGCTCCATGATGTTCAAAACGTCGTTGAAGTCCCGATTCTAAGCTGTAAAGCATGGCACACTGAACTATTGAGTAGTCATCAGCTTTGCTCTGCCAGACGTTAATAACATCCGGCGTTGCTCCAGCAGCAGGCCTGGCACCCAGCGGTGCTTCCAGGACGTAATTCTTCTGTGCAGCAATGAGGATAATCCTCAAGTTACGGACCCAGTCCGTGTAATTGCTACCATCATCTTTCAACTTTGCTTTCTCAAGGAACGCATTAAAATTCAACAGAACAACAGCACGAGCCATCTATCTACAAACAAGCATAAACAAGCAAGATACTTATCAGGTACTAAGTTTCATGATAAATTTAAGTTCAGTTAATTTACTTAAAGAACTCCCACTTAGATAGACATCCCTCTAATCCTCTAAGTGATTATGTGATCCAAATCAACTAAACCATGTCCGATCATCACGTGAGATGGAGTAGTTTCATTGGTGAACATCACTATGTTGATCATATCTACTATATGATTCACGCTCGACCTTTCGGTCTCCATGTTCCGAGGCCATATCTGTATATGCTTGGCTCGTCAAGTATAACCTGAGTATTCCGCGTGTGCAACTGTTTTGCACCCGTTGTATTTGAACGTAGAGCCTATCACACCCGATCATCACGTGGTGTCTCAGCACGAAGAACTTTCGCAATGGTGCATACTCAGGGAGAACACTTCTTGATAATTAGTGAGAGATCATCTTATAATGCTACCGTCAATCAAAGCAAGATAAGATGCATAAAAGATAAACATCACATGCAATCAATATAAGTGATATGATATGGCCATCATCATCTTGTGCTTGTGATCTCCATCTCCGAAGCACCGTCGTGATCACCATAGTCACCGGCGCGACACCTTGATCTCCATCGTACCATCGTTGTCGTCTCGCCAAGCTTGTGCTTCCACGACTATCGCTACCGTTTAGTGATAAAGTAAAGCATTACAGCGCGATTGCATTGCATACTATAAAGCGACAACCATATGGCTCCTGCCAGTTGCCGATAACTCGGTTACAAAACATGATCATCTCATACAATAAAATTTAGCATCATGTCTTGACCATATCACATCACAACATGCCCTGCAAAAACAAGTTAGACGTCCTCTACTTTGTTGTTGCAAGTTTTACGTGGCTGCTACGGGCTTAAGCAAGAACCAATCTTACCTACGCATCATAACCACAACGATAGTTTGTCAAGTTGGTGTTGTTTTAACTTTCGCAAGGACCGGGCGTAGCCACACTCGATTCAACTAAAGTTGGAGAAACTGTCACCCGCAAGCCACCTATGTGCAAAGCACGTCGCGAGAACTGGTCTCGCGTAAGCGTACGCGTAATGTCGGTCCGGGCCGCTTTGTCCAACAATACTGCCGAACCAAAGTATGACATGCTGGTAAGCAGTATGACTTATATCGCCCACAACTCACTTGTGTTCTAGTCGTGCAAATAACATCAACATATAAAACCTAGGCTCGGATGCCACTGTTGGGTTTCGTAGTAATTTCAAAAAATTTCCTACACTCACGCAAGATCATGGTGATGCATTGCAACGAGAGGGGACAGTATGATCTACGTACCTTGTAGATCGAGAACGGAAGCGTTTGGTTGATGTAGTCGTACGTCTCCACGGCCCGGCCGATCAAGCACCGAAACTACGGCACCTCCGAGTTCTAGCACACGTTCAGCTCGATGACGATCCCCGGACTCCGATCCAGCAAAGTGTTGGGGAAGAGTTCCGTCAGCACGACGGCGTGGTGACGATCTTGATGCACAACTGCAGGAGGGTTTCGCCTAAACTCCGCTACAATATTATCGAGGGCTATGGTGGAAGGGGGCGCCGCACACGGCTAAGAATAAGATCACGTGGATCAACTTGTGTCTTTCTGGGGTGCCCCTGCCTCCGTATATAAAGGACTAAAGGGGAGGGTGCGCCCGGCCTAGGAGAGGCGCGCCAGGAGAGTCCTACTCCCTCTGGGAGTAGGATTCCCCCCCCCCCCCAATCCTAGTTGGAATAGGATTCGCGGAGGGGGGAAAAGAGAGAGAGAGGCCGGCCCCCTCTCCTTGTCCTATTCGGACCAAGGGAGGGGAGGGGCGCGCGGCCCATCTAGGGCTGCCCCTTCTCTTTTCCACAAAGGCCCACTAAGGCCCATATAGCTCCCGGGGGGTCCCGGTAACCTCCCGGTACTCCGGTAAAATCCTGATTTCACTCGGAACACTTCTGATGCCCAAACATAGGCTTCCAATATATCAATCTTTATGTCTCGACCATTTCGAGACTCCTCGTCATGTCCGTGATCTCATCCGGGACTCCGAACAAACTTTGGTACATCAAAATGCATAAACTCATAATATAACTGTCGTCGTAACCTTAAGCGTGCGGACCCTACGGGTTCGAGAACAATGTAGACATGACCGAGACATGTCTCTGGTCAATAACCAATAGCGGAACCTGGATGCTCATATTGGCTCCTACATATTCTACAAAGATCTTTATCGGTCAGACCGCATAACAACCTACGTTGTTCCCTTTGTCATCAATATGTTACTTGTCCGAGATTCGATCGTCTGTATTCCAATACCTAGTTCAATCTCGTTACCGGCAAGTCTCTTTAGTCGTTCTGTAATGCATCATCCCGCAACTAACTCATTAGTTGCAATGCTTGCAAGGCTTAAATGATGTGCATTACCGAGAGGGCCCAGAGATACCTCTCCGACAATCGGAGTGACAAATCCTAATCTCGAAATACGCCAACCCAACATATACCTTTGGAGACACCTGTAGAGCTCCTTTATAATCACCCAGTTACATTGTGACGTTTGGTAGCACACAAAGTGTTCCTCTGGTAAACGGGAGTTGCATAATCTCATAGTCATAGGAACATGTATAAGTTATGAAGAAAGCAATAGCAACATACTAAACGATCGGGTGCTAAGCTAATGGAATGGGTCATGTCAATCAGATCATTCACTTAATGATGTGATCCCGTTAATCAAATAACAACTCTTTGTTCATGGTTAGGAAACATAACCATCTTTGATTAACGAGCTAGTCAAGTAGAGGCATACTAGTGACACTTTGTTTGTCTATGTATTCACACATGCATTATGTTTCCGGTTAATACAATTCTAGCATGAATAATAAACATTTATCATGATATAAGGAAATAAATAATAACTTTATTATTGCCTCTAGGGCATATTTCCTTCATCCTGAAGCCATCATATCCATTTCACATCTCAGTATCCAGTTCTAGTTGTATAGATCAAGATACAACTCCAAGTCATCCTTTTACTGGGGACACAGCTATTCGAATATATAAACATCCTGCAGGGGTGCACCACATTACCCGACACGCTCAATCATCTCTGGCCGGACACACTTTCTTGGTTCATGCCCGGCCTCGGAAGATCAACACGTCGCAGCCCTACCTAGGCTCAACAGAGAGGCCAGCACGCCGGTCTACATCCTAAGCGCGTAGGGGTCTTGGGCCCATCGCCATTTGCACTCCTGCATATTGTGTACGCTGCCGGCGAGCAGACCTAGCCCCCTTACACAAGCGCAGGCGTTCTAGTCCAACTCAGCACGCGCAACTCAGTCCTTGACGTTTGAAGAGCTTCAACTGATACTACGACGCCGGTTTCCCATATCTTGTCCCGCGTGGTGGTTTCTGCATATAGGCCAGTGGCCAACTCAGATCAAATACCCAAATCCATTAGTGTCTTGGGAGCATGGGGTATCAAGCAGAGACTCACGATCATGTGACCCCGTCGCCCCATCTGATGGACTTACAACAAGGACCCGGAATGCCCGGACGTGCCACGTAGAAATATCATGGGTACCCTCCAGCCTCCCGGTAAACCCGACTACTCATCAACTCACGGGTACCCCTCGGGGCCGACCCGACTTCAATATGGTTCTTTGGTAAAGTCAAAGTAACCGTGTGTCCAAAACAACAAGGGAGAAACCCGAGGAATCACCCTTGATGGATTCCCACTCAATGTAAATGTCAAGGTGAACTTGGAGGAATCACCCTCGATGGTCCACACTTGAAGGGTTGCATGACCGAGTAGATATCGAAAGTGGTGAAGGAGGAATCACCCTCGAAGCTCATGACCGATTAGCTACACTACAGAGTTAACATCGGAAGTGCTATATGAGGTGTCACCATCGGCACTTGATAGTAGCTCTGCAGAGTCGTATAACTAAGGCGGTGTGATGTGATGTATTAGACCCTGGACATCGATCATGTTGATCAAGTCATCAAACATAAAGCGGGGGCAACTGGGACAAGGTGAGGGGTCATTGATGGATCACTAACCAACCTACACTAAGCAGCTTAGGATAAGCAGGTAAGGTACAAGAGCAGGTTACAACAACATCCTATGCATCAGAATAGGAGCAATCAAGTACAGTAGCAAAATCTAATGCAAGAATGAGAGAGAATGGAATGGACGATACAAGAATGATCAACGGGGGTTTTCTTGCCTAGAAGCTCTGCTAAAAAGGAGGGGTCATCGTCGATGTAGTCAATCACACGGGTATCAGCAGCGGTCTCGAGGTCTATCAGAGAAGAAGAGGGGGGAGAAACAATAAATATAAAGCAAACAAAGAAAGCATCACAAAGCATAACATGGCAATACACGATGCTAGGTTTGACCTAACGCAGTGCTAGGGGATACAGACGAAGAGGAAAAACATCCAGGAATGTTTTCCCAACGTTTGGCATTTTTCGGACAGATGAATCGAAGGAGACGGATCCATGTTCGCTATGCTAGAGGCACCTGACAGATGAACGGATGGCACATTCGGATTCGTCATATTTTTCCGATCGATTTTCATATATAAGTTATTTTCATCGGAGTTACAGTTTGTTTTCTATTAATTTTCAAAGTTTTAAACATTTTCTAGAATTACGGATTTATTTTAAACCAAATCATGTTAATGCCTAATTGCTATGGGTACCCGAAAGTGTACGCATACTTTTGCATGTGCGGCTGATAGTGGGTTGATAGTCAAACTCAATAGCTGACTGTGTATGCCTTATCCAAATGAATAGTACATGTGGGCCCCAAATGTCATTGCCTCAGATTCTTTTCATTTAGTTTTGTTTTCTTCTTCTTTTTAACTAATGTTTTATCTTAACAGAGGCTTAGCTAAAAATGTTTAGCAGGGGTTAGTGCTTAACTTAATTATGGGGTTAGCATCTAATTAAACCAAGGGGGGGTTGGCCCATGGGCAGTGGCCTAGGTAGCAGCAGTCGCACACTAGCGGCAGTGATACGTCTCCATCGTATCTACTTTTCCAAACACTTTTGAACTTGTTTTGGACTCTAACTTGCTTGATTTGAATGGAACTAACCCGGACTGATGCTGTTTTCAGCAGAATTGCCATGGTGTTATTTTTGTGCAGAAATAAAAGTTCTCGGAATGACCTAAAAATCAACGGAGACACGTTTAGAATTAATAAAAAATACTAGCAAAAGAATCAACACTAGGGGACCCACGCCCTGTCCACGAGGGTGCAAGGCGCCCTGATACATCTCCAACGTATCTATAATTTTTGATTGTTCCATGCTATTATATTATCTGTTTTGGATGTTTAATGGGCTTTAATTTACCTTTTTATATTATTTTTGGGACTAACCTGCTAATCAAAGGCCCAGTGCAAATTGCTGTTTTTTTACCTATTTCAGTGTTTCACAGAAAAGGAATATCAAACGGAATCCGAATGGAATGAAACCTTCAGGAGAGTTATTTTTGGAACAAACGTAATCCAGGAGACTTGGAGTGGACGTCAAGAAAGAAGCGAGGAGGCCATGAGGCAGGAGGGCGTACCTACGGGGCAGGCGCGCCCCCACCCTCGTGGGCCCCTCGCAGCTCCACCGATGTACTTCTTCCTCCTATATATACCCATATGCCCCAAAAACATCCAGGAGCACCACGAAACCCTATCTCCACCACCGCAACCTTCTGTACCCGTGAGGTCCCATCTTGGGGCCTTTTCCAGCGCTCTCCCGGGGGGAATCGATCATGGAGGGCTTCTATATCAACACCATGGCCTCTCCGATGATGTGTGATTAGTTTACCATAGACCTTTGGGTCCATAGTTATTAGCTAGATGGCTTCTTCTCTCTCTTTGGATCTCAATACAAAGTTCTCTTCGATTCTCTTGGAGATCTATTCAATGTAATTCTTTTTACGGTGTGTTTGTTGAGATTCGATGAATTGTGGGTCTATGATCAAGATTATCTATGAACAATATTTTATTCTTCTCTGAAATCTTTTATGCATGATTTAAATATCTTTGTAAGTCTCTTCAAATTATCAGCTTGGTTTGGCCTACTAGATTGATCTTTCTTACAATGGGAGAAGTGCTTAGCTTTGCGCTCAATCTTGCAGTGTCCTTTCCCAGTGACAGCAGGGGAAGCAAGGCACGTATTGTATTGTTGCCATCGAGGATAAAAATATGGGGTTTATATCATATTGCTTGACTTTATCCCTCTACATCAGGTCATCTTGCCTAATGTGTTACTATGTTCTTATGAACTTAATACTCTAGATGCATGCTAGATAGCGGTCGATGTGTGGAGTAATAGTAGTAGATGTAGAATCGTTTTGGTCTACTTGTCGCGGATGTGATGCCTATATACATGATCATGCCTAGATATTCTCATAATTATTCGCTTTTCTATCAATTGCTCGATAGTAATTTGTTCACCCACCGTAGAATTTGCTATCTTGAGAGAAGTCACTAGTGAAACCTATGGCCCCCGGGTCTATCTTCCATCATATTATTTTCATATCCACTTGCTATTTCTATTACCGTTTATTTTGCAACCTTTATTTTCCAATCTATATCATAAAATACCAAAAATATTTATCTTATTATCTCTATCTGATCTCACTTTCGTAAGTGACCGTGAAGGGATTGACAACCCCTTTATCACGTTGGTTGCGAGGTTCTTGTTTGTTTGTGCAGGTACTAGGTGACTTGCGTGTTACCTCCTACTGGATTAATACCTTGGTTCTCAAAAACTGAGGGAAATACTTACGCTACTGTGCCGCATCACCCTTTCCTCTTCAAGGGAAAACCAACGAATGCTCAAGAGGTAGCAAGAAGAATTCCTGGCACCGTTGCCAGGGAGGTTGCATCAAGTCAAGACATACCAAGTACCCATCACAAACTCGTATCCCATGTATTACATTATTTGCCATTTGCCTCTCGTTTTCCTCTCCCCCACTTTACCCTTGTCGTTTTATTCGCCCTCTATTTCCACTCACCTCGTCTTTGTTGCTCCTTTTCTTGCCTTTTGTGTGCCCGTTCTTTGTGCAACTTGCTGCCATCATGTCTAAAATTGGGGAGGTTATCATTGATAAGGATACTGGTAATAACATGGAAAACTTTGATGCTTTTGATGATCCTGATGAAGAACCTACTATTTTACACACTAAAAAGTTTCGGATTGGTGGTGGTAATATTATTGGAAAATGAGTTATTCAAGATTTCTTTACTTGTGCCGATGCTTTGCCCACCATGAGCGGGTCTATTCTTCATAAAACTAGTAGTCTTGCGGATGCTATATCGTAGCTTGTGGTTGAACTTGAAAGACAATTTATCCATATGCATCCTTGCATATAGAGGATCTTTCTAGAATTTTCTAATATTGAGCATTCTTCTGTTAAGCGAGCAGCTACCATCCTTTTAGCTCATGAGTTCAGATTTATAATAAAAGAAGCCAATGAAATTTTTGCGCATTATAGTGTGGATGCTGGTCGTCCTCCCATAGAAGCAATCTTTTTTTATCAAGAGGACATAATGCGCTTACGGTCTTTAGATCATGGTGCTTTTAACAAAAACCTTAGAAAGAAGGTTCCTACCGATGTTCTTGTTGACAGGATCTCTGAACTTAATGATAATTTTGCTATCCAGAACAATGGGTTAGGTTTTTCCCTTGAACGAAGGCTCATGACTTTTTGCCAAAAGAATGCTTATAATGATGAATTGGTTGTGCAATATGAGGGGCCAAAGGAGGAACCAATACCTCCCGAGCTTGATCTTGGGGACTTTTGTCCCATTAAATTTAGCCATTTTGATTACTTTTGCATGCCACAAAGAAATCTTTCTGCTGAACATAGGGAGTATGAGATGAGTTTTCACGATTTACCTTATCATTATCATAGCAACACCTAGATCTATTATTGTTTTTATGCCTAGCTAGGGGCGCTAAACGATAGCGCTTGTTGGGAGGCAACCCAATTTTATTTTTGTTTCTTTTTTTGTTCCAGTTTAGTAACAAATAATTCATCTAGCTTCTGTTTATATGTGGTTTTATGCTTTTAATTAGTGTTTGTGCCAAGTAGAACCTTTGGGAAGACTTGGGGGAAGTCTTTGCGATCTTGCTGTAAAAAATAGAAACTTTAGCGCTCACGAGATTTGCTGCCATTTTTTAATGGAGAGTGCGATTAGGTTGATTATTTTTGCAAATGATTAGTAAACAAATTACCCACGTCTACCAATTTATTTCAGCATTTTTGGGGTTACAGAAGTATTCGAAACCTACAGATTACTACAGGCTATTCTGTTTTTGACAGATTCTGTTTTCCGTGTGTTGTTTGCTTATTTTGATGAAATCTATGGCTAGTATCGGGGGGGGGGTATGAACCATAGAGAAGTTGGAATACAGTAGGTTTAACACCAATATAAATAAATAATGAGTTCATTACAGTACCTTGAAGTGGTGGTTTGTTTTCTTATACTAACGTAGCTCATGAGATTTTTTGTTGAGTTTTGTGTTGTGAAGTTTTCAAGTTTTGGGTAAAGATTTGATGGATTTTGGAATAAGGAGTGGCAAGAGCCTAAGCTTGGGGATGCCCAAGGCACCCCAAGGTAAAATTCAAGGACAACCAAAAGCCTAAGCTTGGGGATGCCCCGTAAGGCATCCCCTCTTTCGTCTTCGTCTATCGGTAACTTTACTTGAGGCTATATTTTTATTCACCACATGATATGTGTTTTGCTTGAAGCGTATTGTATGATTTGAGTCTTTCCTTTTTAGTTTACCACAATCATCATTGCTGTACACACCTTTTGGAGAGACACACATGAATCGGAATTTATTAGAATACTCTATGTGCTTCACTTATATCTTTTGAGCTAGATAATTTTGCTCTAGTGCTTCACTTATATCTTTTTAGAGCACGGTGGTGGTTTTATTTTATAGAAATTATTGATCTCTCATGCTTCACTTATATTATTTTGAGAGTCTTATAGAACAGCATGGTAATTTGCTTTGGCTATAAAATTAGTCCTAATATGATAGGCATCCAAGATGGGTATAATAAAAACTATCATAAAAAGTGCATTGAATACTATGAGAAGTTTGATACTTGATGATTGTTTTGAGATATAAAGATGGTGATATTAGAGTCATGCTAGCTGAGTAGTTGTGAATTTGAGAAATACTTGTGTTAAAGTTTGTGATTCCCGTAGCATGCGCATATGGTGAACTGTTATGTGATGAAGTCGGAGCATGATTTATTTATTTATTGTCTTCCTTATGACTGGCAGTCAGGGACGAGCGATGGTCTTTTCCTACCAATATATCCCCCTAGGAGCATGCGCGTAGTACTTTGTTTCGATAACTAATATATTTTTGCAATAAGTATGTGAGTTCTTATGACTAATGTTGAGTCCATGGATTATACGCACTCTCACCCTTCCATCATTGCTAGCCTCTCTAGTACCGCGCAACTTTCGCCGGTACCATACACCCACCTTATATCTTCCTCAAAACAGCCACCATACCTACCTATTATGGCATTTCCAAAGCCATTCCGAGATATATTGCCATGCAACTTACCACCGTTCCGTTTGTTATGACACGTTACATCATTGTCATATTGCTTTGCATGATCATGTAGTTGACATCGTATTTGTGCCAAAGCCTCCGTTCATAATTCGTTCATACATGTCACTCATGATTCATTGCACATCCCGGTACACCACCGGAGGCATTCATATGGAGTCATATTTTGTTCTAGTATCGAGTTGTAATTTTTGAGTTGTAAGTAAATAAAAGTGTGATGATCATCATTATTAGAGCATTGTCCCAAGTGAGGAAAGGATGATGGATACTATGATTCCCCCACAAGTCGGGATGAGACTCCGGAGTAAAAAAAGAGAAAGGCCATAAAAAAGACAAGGCCCAAAAAAATGAGAGAAAAAGAGAGAAGGGACAATGCTACTATCCTTTTACCACACTTGTGCTTCAAATAGCACCCTGATCTTCATGATAGAGAGTCTCATATGTTGTCACTTCCATATACTAGTGGGAATTTTACATTATAGAACTTGGCTTGTATATTCTAGTGATGGGCTTCCTAAAAATGCCCTGGGTCTTCGTGAGCAAGCAAGTTGGATGCACACCCACTTAGTTCTTTTGTTGAGCTTTCCTACACTTATAGCTCTAGTGCATCCGTTGCATGGCAATCCCTACTCACTCACATTGATATCTATTGATGGGCATCTTCATAGCCCGTTGATATGCCTAGTTGATGTGAGACTATCTTCTCCCTTTTGTCTTCCCCACAACCACCACTCTATTCCACCTATAGTGCTATGTCCATGGCTCACGCTCATATATTGCGTGAAGATTGAAAAGGTTTGAGAACACCAAAAGTATGAAACAATTGCTTGGCTTGTCATCAGGGTTGTGCATGATTTAAATACTTTGTGTGGTGAAGATAGAGCATAGCTAGACTATATGATTTTATAGGGATAACTTTCTTTGGCCATGTTATTTTGAGAAGACATGATTGCTTTGTTAGTATGCTTGAAGTATTATTATTTTTATGTCAATATTAAACTTTTGTCTTGAATCTTTCGGATCTGAGCATTCATGCCACAATAAAGAAAATTACATTGAGAATTATGCTAGGTAGCATTCCACATCAAAAATTCTAGTTTTATCATTTATCTACTCGGGGACGAGCAGGAATTAAGCTTGGGGATGCTGATACATCTCCAACGTATCTATAATTTTTGATTGTTCCATGCTATTATATTATCTGTTTTGGATGTTTATGGGCTTTAATATACACTTTTATATTATTTTTGGGACTAACCTATTAACTGGAGGCCCAGCCCAAATTGATGTTTTCTTGCCTATTTCAGTGTTTCGAAGAAAACGAATATCAAACGGAGTCCAAACGCAATGAAACCTTCGGGAGAGTTATTTTTGGAACAAACTTGATCCCGGAGACTTGGAGTGGACGTCAAGAAAGAAGCGAGGAGGCCACGAGGAAGGAGGGTGCGCCCAGGGGGTAGGCGCCCACCACCCTCGTGGGCCCCTCGCAGCTCCACCGACGTACTTCTTCCTCGTATATATACCCATATACCCCGAAAACATCCAGGAGCACCACGAAACCCTATTTCCACAGCCGCAACCTTCTGTACCCATGAGATCCCATCTTGGGGCTTTTTCCGGTGCTCTGCCTGAGGGGGGATCGATCACGGAGGGCTTCTACATCAACACCATGGCCTCTTCGATGATGTGTGGGTAGTTTACGACGGACCTTCGGGTCCATAGTTATTAGCTAGATGGCTTCTTCTCTCTCTTTGGATCTCAATACAAAGTTCTCCTCGATTCTCTTGGAGATCTATTCGATGTAATTCTTTTTGCGGTGTGTTTGTCGAGATCCGATGAATTGTGGGTTTTTGATCAATATTAATTATGAACAATATTTGATTCTTCTCTGAAATCTTTTATGCATGATTTAAATATCTTTGCAAGTCTCTTCGAATTATCAGTTTGGTTTGGCCTACTAGATTGATATTTCTTGCAATGGGAGAAGTGCTTAGATTTGGGTTCAATCTTGTGGTGTCCTTTCCCAGTGACAGCAGGGGCAGCAAGGCACATATTGTATTGTTGCCATCGAGGATAAAAAGATGGGGTTTATATCATTTTGCTTGAGTTTATCCCTCTACATCATGTCATCTTGCCTAATGCATTACTCTGTTCTTATGAACTTAATACTCTAGATGCATGCTGGATAGCGGTCGATGTGTGGAGTAATAATAGTAGATGTAGAATCTTTTCGGTCTACATGTCGCGGACGTGATGCCTACATACATGATCAGGCCTAGATATTCTCATAATTATCCGCTTTTCTATCAATTGCTCGACAGTAATTTGTTCACCCACCGTAGAATTTGCTATCTTGAGAGAAGTCACTAGTGAAACCTATGGCCCCCGGGTCTATCTTCCATCATATTATTTTCATATCCACTTGCTATTTCTATTACCATTTATTTTGCAATCTTTATTTTGCAATCTACATCATAAAAATACCAAAAATATTTATCTTATTATCTCTATCAGATCTCACTTTCGTAAGTGGTCGTGAAGGGATTGACAACCGCTTTATTGCGTTGGTTGCAAGGTTCTTGTTTGTTTGTGCAGGTACTAGACGACTTGCGTGTTACCTCCTACTAGATTGATACATTGGTTCTCAAAAACTGAGGGAAATACTTATGCTACTGTGTTGCATCACCCTTTCCTCTTCAAGGGAAAACCAACACATGCTCAAGAGGTAGCACGCCCCCCTGGGGCACGCCCCCTGCCACGTGGGCCCCCTGAGGCTCCATTGATGTCAACTCCAACTATATATATTCATGTTCAGGGATAAAAAATCAAAGAGAAGGATTCATCGCGCTTTACGATACGGAGCCGCCGCCAAGCCCTAATGTCTCTCGGGAGGGCTGATCTGGAGTCTGTTTGGGGCTCCACAGAGGGGAATCCGTTGCCATCATCATCATCAACCTTCCTCCATCACCAATTTCATGATGCTCACCGCCGTGCGTGAGTAATTCCATCGTAGGCTTGCTGGACGATGATGGGTGATACGTCTCCAATGTATCTATAATTTTTGATTGCTCCATGCTATATTACCTACTGTTTTGGACTATATTAGGCTTTATTTTCCATTTTTTATTATTTTTGGGACTAACCTATTAACCGGAGGCCCAGCCCAGAATTGTTGTTTTTGCCTATTTCAGTGTTTCGGAGAAACATAATATCAAACGGAGTCCAAATGGAATAAAACCTTCGGGAACGCGATTTTCTCATCAAATAAGACCCAGGAGACTTGGACCCTCCGTCAAGAAAGCCACAAGGCAGTCACGAGGGTGGAGGGCGCGCCCCCTGCCTCGTGGGCCCCTCGAAGCTCCACTGACGTACTTCTTCCTCCTATATATACCTACGTACCCCCAAACGATCAGATACGGAGCCAAAAACCTAATTCCACCGCCGCAACTTTCTGTATCCATGAGATCCCATCTTGGGGCCTGTTCCGGAGCTCCGCCGTAGGGGGCATCGATCACGGAGGGCTTCTACATCATCATCCAAGCCCCTCCAATGAAGTGTGAGTAGTTTATTTCAGACCTACGGGTCCATAGTTAGTAGCTAGATGGCTTCTTCTCTCTTTTTGGATCTCAATACAATGTTCTCCCCCTCTCTCGTGGAGATCTATTCGATGTAATCTTCTTTTTGTGGTGTGTTTGTTGAGACCGATGAATTGTGGGTTTATGATCAAGTCTATCTATGAATAATATTTGAATCTTCTCTGAATTCTTTTATGTATGATTGGTTATCTTTGCAAGTCTTTTCGAATTATCAGTTTTATTTAGCCTACTAGATTGGTTGTTCTTGCCATGGGAGAAGTGCTTAGCTTTGGGTTCGATTTTGCGGTGTCCTTTCCCAGTGACAGAAGGGGCAGCAAGGCACGTATTGTATCGTTGCCATCGAGGATAACAAGATGGGTTTTTTATCATATTGCATGAAACTATCCCTCTACATCATGTCATCTTGCTTAAGGCGTTACTCTGTTTTTAACTTAATACTCTAGATGCATGCTGGATAGCGGTCGATGAGTGGAGTAATAGTAGTAGATGCAGGCAGGAGTCGGTCTACTTGTCTCGGACGTGATGCCTATATACATGATCATACCTAGATATTCTCATAACTATGCTCAATTCTGTCAATTGCTCAACAGTAATTTGTTGACCCACCGTAGAATACTTATGCTCTTGAGAGAAGCCACTAGTGAAACCTATGGCCCCCGGGTCTCTTTCTCATCATATCAATCTCCATCACTTTATTATTGCTTTGCTTTTACTTGTTACTTTGCATCTCTATACCAAAAATACCAAAAATATTATTTATCATCTCTATCAAATCTCACTTTCGTAAGTGACCGTGAAGGGATTGACAACCCCTAAGCGCGTTGGTTGCGTTGAGCTATTGTTTTGTGTAGGTACGAGGGACTCGAGCGTAGCCTCCTACTGGATTGATACCTTGGTTCTCAAAAACTGAGGGAAATACTTACATTACTTTGATGCATCATCCTCTCCTCTTCGGGGAAATCCAACGCAGTGCTCAAGAGGTAGCAAGAAGAATTTCTGGCGCCGTTGCCGGGGAGTCTGCGCAAAAGTCAACATACCAAGTACCCATCACAATCCCTATCTCCCACATTACATTATTTTCCATTTGCCTCTTGTTTTCCTCTCCCCCAATTCACCCTTGCCGTTTTATTCGCCCTCTCTCTCTCTATCCTCCCTCTCTTTCTCTATTTGCCTCTTTTTGCCCGTTTGCCTTTTTGTTTGCTTGTGTGTTAGTTTGCTTGCTTGTCGCGATGGCTCAAGATAATACTAAATTGTGTGACTTCACCAATACCAACAATAAAGATTTCCTTAGCACTCCGATTGCTCCTCTTACCGATGCTGAATCTTGTGAAATTAATACTGCTTTGCTGAATCTTGTCATGAAAGATCCGTTCTCCGGCCTTCCTAGTGAAGATGGCGCTACCCATCTTAATAGCTTCGTTGATTTGCGTGACATGCAAAAGAAGAAAGATGTCGATAATGATATTTTTAAATTGAAGCTATTTCCTTTTTCGCTTAGAGATCATGCTAAAGCTTGGTTTTCATCTTTGCCTAAAAATAGTATTGATTCATGGAACAAGTGCAAAGATGCTTTTATCTCTAAATATTTTCCTCCCGCTAAGATCATCTCTCTTAGAAACGATATTATGAATTTTAAGCAACTTGATCATGAACAAGTTGCACAAGCTTGGGAGAGAATGAAATTAATGATACGTAATTTCCCTACTCATGGTTTAAATTCGTGGATGATTATACAAAAAATTTATGCTGGATTGAATTTTGCTTCTAGAAATCTTTTAGATTCGGCCGCGGGAGGCACTTTTATGGAAATCACTTTTGGAGAAGCTACTAAAATCCTAGATAATATTATGGTTAATCATTCTCAATGGCATACTGAAAGATCTACTAATAAAAAGGTGCATGCGATAGAAGAAATTAATGTTTTGAGTGGAGAGATGGATGAACTTATGAAATTATTTGCTAATAAGCATGTTTCTTATGATCCTAATGATATGCCCTTGTCTACTTTGATTGAGAATAATAATGAATCTATGGATGTGAATTTTGTTGGTAGGAACAATTTTGGTAACAACGCGTATAGAGGAAATTTCAATCCTAGGCCTTATCCTAGTAATCCCTCTAATAATTATGGTAATCCCTACAACAATTCTTGTGGAAATTATAATAAGATGTCCTCTGATTTTGAATCTAATATTAAAGAATTTATTTCTTCTCAAAAGAATTTTAATGCTATGATTGAAGAAAAATTGCTTAAGATTGATGATTTGGCTAGGAACGTTGATAGAATTGCTCTTGATGTTGATTCTTTGAAACTTAGATCTATTCCACCTAAGCATGATATCAATGAGTCTCTCAAAGCCATGAGAATTTCCATTGAGGAGTGCAAAGAAAGAACTGCTAGGATGCGTGCTAAGAAAGATGCCTTTATAAAAGTGTGTTCTTCTAGTTCCTATGAAAATAATGATGAGGATCTAAAAGTTATTGATGTGTCCCCTATTAAATCTTTGTTTTGCAATATGAATCTTGATAATTATGGGACTGAACATGATCCACCTTTACCTAGAAGGAGTTCTAAAAATTCGGAGTATTTTGATCTTGACGCTAAATTTGATAAAAGTGGGATTGAAGAAATTAAAACCCTAGATGTGGCTAAACCCACTATTATGGATTTAATGGAATTTAACTATGAAAATTGCTCTTTGATTGATTGTATTTCCTTGTTGCAATCCGTGCTAAATTCTCCTCATGCTTATAGTCAAAATAAAGCGTTTACTAAACATATCGTTGATGCCTTGATGCAATCTTATGAAGAAAAACTTGAATTGGAAGTTTCTATCCCTAGAAATGTAATGCCCGGGTAATCAAGCTACAGTAATCCAACGATAATCATGCCACGTCACCCCGGTTACTATTGATAATCTACCGTTAGTCCAAAACCGAGTCAAATTACAACATTAAAATAAAGTTAAATTATAAAAAATTTCAAAAAATTAAACTAAAATGTTCGGGCTGTGCCAAAAATGGCATAGGTAATTATAGTGCAGCAAACATATCTTATAGAATGTCTAAATGATTTAAAATGAAATAGAACAGAACATAAAATAAATAAGAGAAAGAAAACACAAAAAAACAGAAACAAAACCAAAAAAAAAGAAAAAGAAAAGGAGAACCCCCCCTTGCCCCCTGGGCTTTGGCCCAGCAGGCCACAAGCCCCCCCCCCACTGGGCCCCTTGGCCCAGTCGGCTCAGCCGACCACGCCGGCCCACCCCGCACCTTCCCAGGCCTATTAGGCCACCCCACCCCCCACTAACCCTAACCCCCACCCAAAACCCCCACTCCCCCCCACGCCGCCACTCCCTCTTCCCCCCTCCCGATCCAATCTGGATCGGGGCGAAGACCCCCACTTCCCCTCGCTACTCGCTCCCCTCCTCTCGGAGCGCCCGCGCCCGGAGACAGTCGCCGCCCGCCGGCGCCGAGCACCAACCTCCGGCCTCCTCCTCGCGTTTTCCTTCCGCCGCGCCTTCGTCCTCCTCCACGGCGTCGCCTCGCTGGACGCCCACCGCCACTCCGTTGCCGAGCCCCGAAGTCACCCCGACGCCCGTCGCCACCACCACGTCGCTCGTCCCCATCACCCTCCTCACGCCCGCTGCCTAGTCCCTACTTCCCGCCGTGAGTAGCCGCCTTTTCCCCTCTTCCTTCTCCTCTATGTCGCCTCGCGCGCATGCACACCGCCTCGCCGGTCACCGCCCCTTCCCCATGCTCGTCAAGAAGCCTCCGCGCACGGGCCTACCCCTGTTGGTCGTGTCCGCGCCCGGTGCGTGGCCGCGCCCTGCGCCTCGCCTGCGGGCACGCCCGCGGCCTCCTTCCCGTGCGCGCTCACCGTGGTCGCGTCCCTGTTGGTCGCCGTCGACCCCGCACCGCCCCGCCTCACCAGGACTATGCACGGCCACGCCCTTGCTCGCCTCGTCGCCGACGGTCGTGCGCGCCGGAGCTCTGCTCCGCCCCTGAACACCACCTCCGCCATCGCAGTTCGCGCACCCCGCCCTCGGTTGTTGCCGCTGCGGCCTGGGGGCCTCGCCGTGCCGCCCCCGCGCGCTGGTCGCCGCTCAGGCTTCGGCCACGCCCGCGGCGCCCGTCGTCGGGTTCGCCCGCATGCCCGAACCGCTCGGGCTGGTGCCCGACACCCGGCACCCGCAAAGCCCCTCTGGGCCAATGACAGGGGGCCCCACGCCCAGAACGATTCAAAAAAAAGAGAAAATAATAATAATAATAAAATTAATTAATTAAGGAATTAATTAGGTTAATTAATTATAATTAGATTAACCTAATCACTAATTAACCTAATTAACTGTTAGTTAATTAAAACAGAGTATGACGATTGGGACCCACCTGTCATGTTGACCAAGTCAACTACTGACATCATGCTGACGTCATCATGACATCAGCAGACACTATTCTGGATAATGTTGATTAAATTAATTAAATAAGTTCTAAAAATGATTTAAACTTTAGAAAATCAATATAAAATAAACCGTAGCCCGGATGGAAAAACTTTATACATGAAAGTTGCTCAGAACGACGAGACGAATTCGGATACGCAGCCCGTTCGTCCGCCACGTGTCCCTAGCATAGTGATCCTGCAACATTTCACCTCCGGTTCATTTGTCCGAAAACGCGAAACACCGGGGGTATTTTCCCGGATGTTATCCCCCTTCACCGGTATCACCTAATACCGCGTTAGGGCACCCCTAGCACCGTTACTTGTCTTGTCATGCATCGTTATGCATCTGTTTGCATTATATTCATTGTTTCTTCCCCCCTCTTCTTCCGCTAGACACCGAGACCGACGCCGCTGCTACCCAGTCCGACTACGGAGTTGACGACCCCTCTCTCTTGCCAGAGCAACCAGGCAAGCCCCCCCCTTTGATCACCAGATATCGCCTACTCTTCTCTATACTGCTTGCATTAGAGTAGTGTAGCATGTTACTGCTTCCCGTTAATCCTATACTGATGCATAGCCTGTCCTTGCTACTACTGTTGTTACCTTTACCTGCAATCCTAATGCTTAGTATAGGATGCTAGTTTATCATCAGTGGCCCTACATCCTTGTTCGTCTGCCATGCCGTACTATCGGACCGTGATCACTCGGGAGTTGATCACGGGTATATACTATATACTTTACACATGATACATGTGGTGACTAAAGACGGGTCGGCTTGAGGAGCACCCGCGAGTGGAGTTTTGAGGCGGAGCGGCAGGGCAGGTTCCGACCACCTAGGAGAGAGGTGGGCCTGGCCCTGGTCGGCGTTCGCGGATACTTAACACGCTTAACGAGATCTGGGTATTTGATCTGAGTCTGGCCATTTGGTCTATACGCACTAACCATCTACGCGGGAGTAGTTATGGGTATCCCGGCATCGTGGTATCAGCCGAAGCCTTCATGACGTCAGCGACTGAGTGGCGCGCGCCGGATTGGACTGGAAGGCCACTAGGCTAGGTCTGCTTTCGGCCGCGTTCGCAACGTGCAGGTGTGCTAAGGGCGATGGGCCCAGACCCCTGGGCGCTTAGGTTTAGACCGGCGTGCTGACCTCTCTGTTGGTCTAGGTGGGGCTGCGACGTGTTGATCTTCCGAGGCCGGGCATGACCCAGGAAAGTGTGTCCGGCCAAATGGGATCGAGCGTGTTCGGGTATGTGGTGCACCCCTGCAGGGAAGTTAATCTATTCGAATAGCCGTGATCTTCGGTAACAGGACGATTTGGAGTTGTACCTTGACCTTATGACAACTAGAACCGGATACTTAATAAAACACACCCTTCCAAGTGCCAGATACAACCGGTGGTCGCTCTCTCACAGGGCGACGAGGGGAGGATCATCGGTTAGGGTTATGCTATGCGATGTTACTTGGAGGACTTCAGTCTACTCTCTTCTACATGCTGCAAGACGGAGGCTGCCAGAAGCGTAGTCTTCGAAAGGACTAGCTATCCCCCCCTTATTCCGGCTTTCTGTAGTTCAGTCCACATATGATACCCTTATTCCATTTGATACCATTGCATACATATGTAGTATAGCTCCTTGCTTGCGAGTACTTTGGATGAGTACTCACGGTTGCTTTCTCCCTCTTTTCCCCTATCCCTTTTACCTGGTTGTCGCAACCAGATGTTGGAGCCCAGGAGCCAGACGCCACCGTTGACGACGACTCCTACTACACCGGAGGTGCCTACTAGTACGTGATGCCCGCTGACGACGACCAGGAGTAGCTAGGAGGATCCCAGGCAGGAGGCATGCGCCTCTTTCGATCTGTATCCTAGTTTGTGCTAGCCTTCTTAAGGCAAACTTGCTTAACTTATGTCGGTACTCAGATATTGTTGCTTTCGCTGACTCGTCTAAGATCGAGCTCTTGTATTCGAGCCCTCGAGGCCCCTGGCTTGTAATATGATGCTTGTATGACTTATTTTATTTGTAGAGTTGTGTTGTGATATCTTCCCGTGAGTCCCTGATCTTGATCGTACACGTTTGCGTGTATGATTAGTGTACGATTGAATCGGGGGCGTCACAAGTTGGTATCAGAGCCGACTGCCTGTAGGAATCCCCCTTTCCAACTCCTTGGCCGAAGTCGAGTCTAGTCATTGAAAAACTTTTACTAACATGGTTGTGCGGCTTACGGGCCCACGTCGCCATCTGGGTGGTATTAGGATCTTTTACTCCTCCATCCTTACTCTGGGACTCTGATCTCTCTTCTATTCGGGTTAAACGATTTTGCTAAAATCTAACTCTAGGTTCTCGTTACCACTTCCTGCTGGAGAGCCCTTTAATACGGATGATCGACTGCTTCATCGGAAGATTCTGACAATACGCTCGGATGTTCCCTCGATACTTTGTGCCTACTGCCTTGCAATTCATTACCCACATGAATACCTCTACGGATAAATCCTCGCACTTATCGAGTATCCGCTCATTCCCAGTTGTTCATGTGTTCCGCAAAGGACTTTGAAATACCTTTCGATCTTCCAAAAAATCCTCAGGAGCCTATTGCTCTTGAAATTCTTGCTTGCTTACATTTTGGTTAATCCAATGAGTCTAGTAATCCTATTGGCATCCTTTGTCACTATCATTTTAAGTCCGTTGATTCTATATGTGTGTGAATGCATGCAATCATCAGTTGATCATTATAAATTACCTTCTGGCTCACACGTCTTTCGAACATGAGCTGGTTCTTGGCCAATCAGATTGCCATCGATCTTACCCCTAAGTCTACTCAACTTATCCATCCTTAATCAGAGCGTTTGCTTCTGATCCCTTGATTTAGAAATCACAATTCCTTTGCATTTGAGATTTGAATTAATTAGTCAATGGTTTCTATAATCGGATACCTTGCATTCCTTTTCCCTTCTGATTGAGTATCGATACTCACATCAGGTTCCTTGTGGTCCGTGAGACCATTTGCTTGGCTATTATCCGACAATGTCCTTCACAACCAAAATCCTTGTGAGTTCTTTCTCCGATACATAATGCCTTTGGTAATTTGTATCCTCTCCTTTTGCCAACCATGCTCTGCTTTCGAGCTGGTAATATTTACTCTCAAAGCTTGTGGTATATGTTTCCACGATACCCTGACGGGTTGAACCTATGCCTTCCTTAATTTGTGTGACCTCAAAAGTTATGCGGGTTATACCCTGCTGACGCTTCGTCAGATAACTTTTCAACACTACAACTTCGAAAAGGGGAGGTAAATGTAAGGTTATGCATTGAATAAGTGGGAGTCGACCTTGAACTTTGTGTTCATGCCCATGGACACGATGTAGATCTTATTATTAAAGCTTCTCTTAAATTAATTACTCCCTTGGTATAAGTTCATATTATATCTGGGATCTGGCCTTTTTCAATCGTGGTTCCGACCATGTTCTCCTTTAAATAACATTTCTCGTGCAAGTTTAAGCACTTGTCTTCTGCAGAAGTTTAAATAACATGTTCCCCTTACTCCCCTCTTAAATCTCGGGACGAGATTTCTTGTAGTGGAGGAGTTTTGTAACGCCCGGGTAATCAAGCTACAGTAATCCAACGATAATCATGCCACGTCACCCCGGTTACTATTGATAATCTACCGTTAGTCCAAAACCGAGTCAAATTCAAACATTAAAATAAAGTTAAATTATAAAAGTTTTCAAAATATTAAACTAAAATGTTCGGGCTGTGCCAAAAATGGCATAGGTAATTATAGTGCAGCAAACATATTTTATAGAATGTCTAAATGATTGAAAATGAAATAGAACAGAACATAAAATAAATAAGAGAAAGAAAACACAAAAAAAAAACAGAAAACAAAACCAAAAAAAAGAAAAAGAAAAGGAGAACCCCCCCTTGCCCCCTAGGCTTCGGCCCAGCAGGCCACAAGCCCCCCCCCACTGGGCCCCTTGGCCCAGTCGGCTCAGCCGACCACGCCGGCCCACCCCGCACCTCCCCAGGCCTATTAGGCCACCCACCCCCCCACTAACCCTAACCCCCACCCAAAACCCCCACTCCCCCCTCCCACGCCGCCACTCCCTCTTCCCCCCTCCTGATCCAATCTGGATCGGGGCGAAGACCCCCACTTCCCCTCGCTACTCGCTCCCCTCCTCTCGGAGCGCCCGCGCCCGGAGATAGTCGCCGCCCGCCGGCGCCGAGCACCAACCTCCAGCCTCCTCCTCGCATTTTCCTTCCGCCGCGCCTTCGTCCTCCTCCACGGCGTCGCCTCGCTGGACGCCCACCGCCACTCCGTTGCCGAGCCCCGAAGTCACCCCGACGCCCGTCGCCACCACCACGTCGCTCGTCCCCGTCGCCCTCCTCACGCCCGCTGCCTAGTCCCTACTTCCCGCCGTGAGCAGCCGCCTTTTCCCCTCCTCCTCCTCTGTGTCGCCTCGCGCGCACGCACACCGCCTCGCCGGTCACCGCCCCTTCCCCATGCTCGTCAAGAAGCCTCCGCGCACGGGCCTGCCCCTGTTGGTCGTGTCCGCGCCCGGTGCGTGGCCGCGCCCCGCGCCTCGCCTGCGGGCACGCCCGCGGCCTCCTTCCCGTGCGCGCTCACCGTGGTCGCGTCCCTGTTGGTCGCCGTCGACCCCGCACCGCCCCGCCTCACCAGGACTATGCACGGCCACGCCCTTGCTCGCCTCGTCGCCGACGGTCGTGCGCCCCGGAGCTCTGCTCCGCCCCTGAACACCACCTCCGCCGTCGCAGTTCGCGCACCCCGCCCTCGGTTGTTGCCGCTGCGGCCTGGGGGCCTCGCCGTGCCGCCCCCGCGCGCTGGTCGCCGCTCAGGCTTCGGCCACGCCCGCGGCGCCCGTCGTCGGGTTCGCCCGCACGCCCGAATCGCTCGGGCTGGTGCCCGACACCCGGCACCCGCAAAGCCCCTCTGGGCCAATGACAGGGGGCCCCACGCCCAGAACGATTCAAAAAAAAGAGAAAATAATAATAATAATAAAATTAATTAATTAATTAATTAAGGAATTAATTAGGTTAATTAATTATAATTAGATTAACCTAATCACTAATTAACCTAATTAACTGTTAGTTAATTAAAACAGAGTATGACGATCGGGACCCACCTGTCAGGTTGACCAAGTCAACTACTGACGTCATGCTGACGTCATCATGACGTCAGCAGACACTATTCTGGATAATGTTGATTAAATTAATTAAATAAATTCTAAAAATGATTTAAACTTTAGAAAATCAATATAAAATAAACCGTAGCCCGGATGGAAAAACTTTATACATGAAAGTTGCTCAGAACGACGAGACGAATTCGGATACGCAGCCCGTTGGTCCGCCACATGTCCCTAGCATAGTGAACCTGCAACATTTCACCTCCGGTTCATCTGTCCGAAAACGCGAAACACCGGGGGTATTTTCCCGGATGTTATCCCCCTTCACCGGTATCACCTAATACCGCATTAGGGCACCCCCTAGCACCGTTACTTGTCTTGTCATGCATCTCTATGCATCTGTTTGCATTATATTCATTGTTTCTTCCCCCCTCTTCTTCCGCTAGACACCGAGACCGACGCTGCTGCTACCCAGTCCGACTACGGAGTTGACGACCCCTCTCTCTTGCCAGAGCAACCAGGCAAGCCCCCCCCCTTTGATCACCAGATATCGCCTACTCTTCTCTATACTGCTTGCATTAGAGTAGTGTAGCATGTTACTGCTTCCCGTTAATCCTATACTGATGCATAGCCTGTCCTTGCTACTACTATTGTTACCTTTACCTGCAATCCTAATGCTTAGTATAGGATGCTAGTTTATCATCAGTGGCCCTACATCCTTGTCCGTCTGCCATGCTATACTATCGGACCGTGATCACTCGGGAGTTGATCACGGGTATATACTATATACTTTACACATGATACATGTGGTGACTAAAGACGGGTCGGCTTGAGGAGCACCCGCGAGTGGAGTTTTGAGGCGGAGCGGTAGGGCAGGTTCCGACCACCTAGGAGAGAGGTGGGCCTGGCCCTGGTCGGCGTTCGCGGATACTTAACACGCTTAACGAGATCTGGGTATTTGATCTGAGTCTGGCCATTTGGTCTATACGCACTAACCATCTACGCGGGAGTAGTTATGGGTATCCCGGCGTCGTGGTATCAGCCGAAGCCTTCGTGACGTCAGCGACTAAGTGGCGCGCGCCGGATTGGACTCGAAGGCCACTAGGCTAGGTCTGCTTTCGGCCGCGTTCGCAACATGCAGGTGTGCTAAGGGCGATGGGCCCAGACCCCTGGGCGCTTAGGTTTAGACCGGCGTGCTGACCTCTCTGTTGGTCTAGGTGGGGCTGCGACGTGTTGATCTTCCGAGGCCGGGCATGACCCGGGAAAGTGTGTCCGGCCAAATGGGATCGAGCGTGTTGGGGTATGTGGTGCACCCCTGCAGGGAAGTTAATCTATTCGAATAGCCGTGATCTTCGGTAACAGGACGATTTGGAGTTGTACCTTGACCTTATGACAACTAGAACCGGATACTTAATAAAACACACCCTTCCAAGTGCCAGATACAACCGGTGGTCGCTCTCCCACAGGGCGACGAGGGGAGGATCATCGGTTAGGGTTATGCTATGCGATGTTACTTGGAGGACTTCAGTCTACTCTCTTCTACATGCTGCAAGACGGAGGCTGCCAGAAGCGTAGTCTTCGAAAGGACTAGCTATCCCCCCCTTATTCCGGCTTTCTGTAGTTCAGTCCACATATGATACCCTTATTCCATTTGATACCATTGCATACATATGTAGTATAGCTCCTTGCTTGCGAGTACTTTGGATGAGTACTCACGGTTGCTTTCTCCCTCTTTTCCCCTATCCCTTTTACCTGGTTGTTGCAACCAGATGTTGGAGCCCAGGAGCCAGACGCCACCGTCGACGACGACTCCTACTACACCGGAGGTGCCTACTACTACGTGATGCCCGCTAACGACGACCAGGAGTAGCTAGGAGGATCCCAGGCAGGAGGCCTGCGCCTCTTTCGATCTGTATCCCAGTTTGTGCTAGCCTTCTTAAGGCAAACTTGCTTAACTTATGTCGGTACTCAGATATTGTTGCTTCCGCTGACTCGTCTAAGATCGAGCTCTTGTATTCTAGCCCTCGAGGCCCCTGGCTTGTAATATGATGCTTGTATGACTTATTTTATTTGTAGAGTTGTGTTGTGATATCTTCCCGTGAGTCCCTGATCTTGATCGTACATGTTTGCGTGTATGATTAGTGTACGATTGAATCGGGGGCGTCACAAGAAAACTTTATGATGAGTGGGAACCTACTATTTAAATTAAAATTAAAGATCATGAGTTTTATGCTTTGTGTGATTTGGGTGCTAGTGTCTCTACTATTCCCAAAACTTTGTGTGATTTGCTAGATTTCCGTAATTTTGATGATTGCTCTCTAAACTTGCAATCTTGCGGATTCCACTATTAAGAAACCTATGAGAAGAATTAATGATGTTCTTATTGTTGCTAATAGGAATTATGTGCCCGTAGATTTTATCGTTCTTGATATAGATTGCAATCCTTCTTGCTCTATTATTCTCAGTAGACCTTTCCTTAGAACGGTTGGTGCAATTATTGATATGAAGGAAGGGAATATTAGATTACAATTTCTATTAAAAAAGGGCATGGAACACTTCCCTAGAAAGAAAATAAAATTACCATATGAATCTATCATGAGAGCCACTTATGGATTGCCTACCAAAGATGGCAATACCTAGATCTATTCTTGCTTGTTATGCCTAGCTAGGGGCGTTAAACAATAGCGCTTGTTGGGAGGCAACCCAATTTTACTTTTATTCATTGATTTTTGCTCCTGTTTAGTAATAAATAAATTATTTAGCCTCTGTTGTGGTTGTGTTTTTTGTGTTTAATTAGTGTTTGTGCCAAGTAGAACCGTTGGGAAGACTTGGGGAAAGTCTTGTTGAACTTGCTGTAAAAAAACAGAAACTTTAGCGCTCACGAGAACTGCTGTAATTTTTCTTTGGAGAGTGATATTTAGTTAATTGTTTTTTAAGATGATTAATATATAAATTACTCACGTCCATAAATTTATTTTAGAATTTTTGGGGTTCCATATCTTGCGGTAGCTACAGATTACTACAGACTGTTCTGTTTTTGACAGATTCTGTTTTTCGTGTGTTGTTTGCTTATTTTGATGAATCTATGGCTAGTAAAATAGTTTATAAACCATAGAGAAGTTGGAATACAGTAGGTATAACACAAATATAAATAAAGAATGAGTTCATTACAGTACCTTGAAGTGGTCTTTTGTTTTCTTTCGCTAACGGAGCTCACGAGTTTTCTACTTTAAGTTTTGTGTTGTGAAGTTTTCAAGTTTTGGGTAAAGATTTGATGGATTATGGAACAAGGAGTGGCAAGAAACTAATCTTGGGGATGCCCATGGCACGCCCAAGATAATCTAAGGACACCTAAAAGCCAAAGCTTGGGGATGCTCCGGAAGGCATCCCTTCTTTCGTCTACTTCTATCGGTAACTTTACTTGGAGCTATATTTTTATTCACCACATGATATGTGTTTTGCTTGGAGCGTCTTTTATGATTTGAGTCTTTGCTTGTTAGTCTACCACAATCATCCTTGCTGTACACACCTTTTGAGAGAGCCATACATAATTTTGAATTTGATAGAATACTCTATGTGCTTCACTTATATCTTTTGAGCTCTATAGTTTTACTCTAGTGCTTCACTTATATCTTTTGAGTTATATAATTTTGCTCTAGTGCTTCACTTATATCTTTTAGAGCACGGTGGTGGATTTGTTTTATATAAACTATTGATCTCTCATGCTTCACTTAGATTATTTTTGAGAGTCTTAATAGCATGGTAAATTGCTTAATAATAATATGCTTGGTATTCAAGATTTGTAAAACTTTCTTTTGAGTGCGTTGAATACTAAGAAAAAATTGATGCTTGATAATTGTTTTGAGATATGAGGATGGTGATATTAGAGTCATGCTAGTTGAGTAGTTGTGAATTTGAGAAATGCTTGTGTTAAAGTCTATGATTCCCGTAGCATGCACGTATGGTGAACCGTTATATGATGAAGTCGGGGCATGATTTATTTATTGATTGTCTTCCTTATGAGTGGCGGTCGGGGACGAGCGATGGACTTTTCCTACCAATCTATCCCCCTAGGAGCATGCACGTAATACTTTGCTTTGATAACTTCTAGATTTTTGCAATAAGTATATGAGTTCTTTATGACTAATGTTGAGTCCATGGATTATACGCACTTTCCTTCCTTCCACCATTGCTAGCCTCTCTAATACCGCGCACTTTTCGCCGGTATCATACACCCACCAAATACCTTCCTCAAAACAGCCACCATACCTACCTATCATGGCATTTCCAGAGCCATTCCGAGATATATTGCCATGCAACTTTCCACTGTTCCGTTCATTATGACACGCTCCATCATTGTCATATTGCTAGCATGATCAAGTAGTTGACATCGTATTTGTGGCAAAGCCACCGTTCATAATTCTTTCATACATGTCACTCTTGATTCATGGCATATCCCGGTACACCGCCGGAGGCATTCATATAGAGTCATATTTTGTTCTAAGTATTGAGTTGTAATTGTTGAGTTGTAAGAAAAATAAAAAGTGTGATGATCATCCTTTTTAGAGCATTGTCCCAAGTGGGGAAAGGATGATGGAGACTATGATTCCCCCATAAGTCGGCATGAGACTCCGGACGAAAAAAAAGAGGCCATAAAAAAAGAGAAGGCCCAAAAAAATGAGAGAAAAAGAGAGAAGGGACAGTGTTACTATCCTTTTACCACACTTGTGCTTCAAAGTAGCACCATGATCTTCATGATAGAGAGTCTCGCATTATGTCACTTTCATATACTAGTGGGAATTTTTCATTATAGAACTTGGCTTGTATATTCCAATCATGGGACTCCTCAAAATGCCCTAGGTCTTCATGAGCAAGCGAGTTGGATGCACACCCACTTAGTTTCTTTTGTTGAGATTTCATATGCTTATAGCTCTAGTGCATCCGTTGCATGGCAATCCCTACTCACTCACATTGATATCTATTGATGGGCATCTCCATAGCCCGTTGATACGCCTAGTTGATGTGAGACTATCTTTCCCTCTTTTTGTCTTCTCCACAACCACCATTCTATTCCACATATAGTGCTATATCCATGGCTCACGCTCATGTATTGCGTGAAGATCGGAAAAGTTTTGAAAATGTCAAAAGTATGAAACAATTGCTTGGCTTGTCATCGGGGTTGTGCATGATTTAAATACTTTGTGTGGTGAAGATAGAGCATAGCTAGACTATATGATTTTGTAGGGATAGCTTTCTTTGGCCATGTTATTTTGAGAAGACATAATTGCTTTATTAGTATGCTTGAAGTATTATTATTTTTTATGTCAATATGAACTTTTGTCTTGAATCTTTTGAATCTGAATATTCATACCACAATTAATAAGAATTACATTGAAATTATGCCAAGTAGCACTCCGCATCAAAAATTCTGTTTTTATCATTTACCTACTCGAGGATGAGCAGGAATGTAGCGACCCGACCCGAATGGGTCAAGTCTCTGTGCTTACGTGTCATCCCTGGATCGGTATGCTGACACACACAGTACTCGAAGGATTTATAGCAGAGGTAAATCACATGTATAAAGTAACGTAAATACTATTACCTCAATCCAAATAGCGGAAGCAACAAGGTTGTGGATTCCCATCAACACCAGCGGCAAAGTTGAGTGTAGAAATCGTAACCCTAACGTATCACTTACTCGTCGTAAGAAACCTGCAACATAAGACGTTGCAGCCCGATACGGGTCAGTACATTGAATGTACTGGCAAATTCACACCATAGAGAATGATGAACAATGGCTATCACTACATGCATATTTGGCTGGTGGAAAAGCTCTATGGTCATAAGGTTTTTTGCGTAAAGCCAATTTTTCCCTACTGCAAAGGAATAAATTTAATTACTATCAAGGTGGTTGTTGAACATTGAGAATGGTTGACAGCATTCTCAATCCCAATTAAGTAACATCATTAAACCCAACAATATTCATTTAAAGTAACGTGATGAGATCAACAGGATATTCAAGTACTAGATACTCAAGTTGTCCATAACCGGGGACACGGCTAATCATGATTAGTTTGTACACTCTGCAGAGGTTTGCGCACTTTTCCCCACAAGACTCGATTGCCTCCGTTGGATTTCTCGCACTACATGGTGTTTGAGAAATGGATGACCAAGACATAGTCTTTCAGAAGCGCTAGCACCTTACGATGGAGTAGACCGTACCACCTACATCCCCTACATCTGCTAGTCTACCCCTATAAGAGTTCGCACGACTTAGTCAACTATGCCAGAGCCCATAATGGCTTGTGGCTGCACACGTAAGTTTCTAGCATGAAAGATCTTATGATCCCTTTGAGCCTGGGTGGCGGTCCGAAAAAAAACAGGCAAGTCCTGATAGACATCAGGTGCCTCAATCCACCCAGATGTGTGTTTAAGTTGCCACCTTAGATAAACCATTAAATTATCAATCTCACATCTGTCATGGATATCACTCACCCAATCCACGTCTACTAGCATAGCATGGCATAATAAGCAAACGTAGAAGTAACTCCCAAAGGTTTCATAGTAATACAGGTAATAGGTACTACCTCATCTACTTCCCATCCCACAATTTAATTAGATCCTAATCATGCAATGTGTGAGGATTGATCTAATGCAATAAAACATGGGATGTAGAAAAGGTATGATCAAAGTGTGAACTTGCCTGCAAGGTTGATGAAGATGATTCGCAATCAAAATCTCTTGATAGATCTACTCGTCACACTCCGGTCAATCTATCGTAAGCAAGCAATAGTAACCACACAATAAGTACTCATCTAATGCACAGGTAAAACTCGAACAAGAGAACGAACCAGATAGTTCAACTTAAGAACTCTGGTTGCAAAGAAAGAACGAACCGAACAAACGACGGAAAACAAATGGCGGAAGAAAACAACTCGGTTCTAGCAAGTTGAAACTAGGTCAAATTTTATCGGGGCAAAAACTTGTTTAAGTTGATTAGACGGAACGGCGGTTTCGAAATGAAACTCTAGGCGCTTGAATCACCTGATTCCGATAAACGGGCGAGAAGATAAACTAGAACGAAGATCGGATCTGAGATCACGATCGCGGAATAAATCCGACGAAAAGAAAGAGACGAACGGTTAAACGAACGGGCGTCGTTAACCGGGAATAATCGGTGATCACGTTCGTTGAGACAAACGGTCCGCAAGAAGAACGAAAACCGATCTAGGGTTTTCGGAAAAGAAACCGAAACGAAGAAAACGGAAAACCGATCTAGGGTTTCGGAAAAGAAACCGAAACGAAGAATCGGAGAGAGAAACCGGAAAAGAAAACCGGAACGGTTTCTTTTAAAAGAACCGAACCGCGGGGAAGAAAAAGAGAGGCGCGGGGCTACCTCCGGCGAGGCGGGGCAAACGGTGGCGACGGCGGCGTGCTAGGGCGGCGGCGGCGGCGCTAGGGGCGGCGGCGGCGGGTGAGAAGCGCAGGGTGGGGCGCGGCTTGGGGAGGAGAGGGGGTTTGGGTTTTTGGTGTGAGGAGAGGGGGGGTCTATGGGGGTATTTATATAGGTGAGGGGGGTTTACTTGGGGTAGGGGGCAAGAAAAAGAGAGGAAAAAGGAAAACGAAACAAAGGAAAAGGGGCTAGCCTAGAGTCCTTCTAGGACTCGGCTAAGAGGCAGAGGCAGCAGCTGCCTCGCCTAGCGCTGGCGCTGGCGTACGCGCGGCTGGGGGCTGGGGCGCAGCGGCGGCTGGCTGGGCCTTGGCCCGGCTGGCCTGCTCACTTTTTTAACTGATTTCGCACGCAGAAAAACAAATAAAAGAAAAACTAAACGGGCTCCAAAAAATCTAAAGTAAATTTTCCCCGACTCCTAAAAATGAGTTGAACAAAATGAACTTTTCTCCGGACCTAAAATGCAATTTTCGAAAACGCGCATTTTTCCCTATCCAAAGAAAAACAAACAAACACTGGAAAACGAAATTTGATCTATTTATTAAATCTTCATTTTTCCTATATTTTGGGAAAGTCATATTATTCCCTCTCTTATATTTTTGACGTCGGAAAAATAGTTGAAGATGAAATAAATAAATCAAATGATCCTCTTTTCAAATTCGAGAAAACTCTCAAATATGAAAATAACGAAATCTCCAACTCTCTCCGAAGGTCCTTGAGTTGCGTGAAATTTCTAGGATCGACCAAAATAGCAAGAAAATAAGATATGCATGATGATCTAATGTATAACATTCCAAATTGAAAATTTGGGATGTTACAAACCTACCACCCTTAAAAGGAATCTCGTCCTCGAGATTCGGAGAGGCTAGCAAGAAAAGGTTAGGGTTTGGGGGTCTTCTCAAAATCCATCGATCATCACACGGTGTCTGGGGTGCTACCACCCTTAGAATCAATTTTACGGTTCCATCAAAACTCATATACTTCATCCATATTCTTGACAGTGTCGGTCTCCTCAAATCCTCGGAAAATTCCTTCTCTGGCTCTTCCGGTAGTGGCATAACCTTTTCCTCACTTCTTCTGTCATTTCCTCTTAGTAAGGTTATTCCGAGACTGGGTCTTCTTAGCTGATGGGTCGGGCGCCAAAACTAGACAACTATCGATATCTCATGGTGGTCAACACTTTGTGGTTTCTCCTGCAGGAAATGGGTCTGGGTTGATCCTCACCGTATAACCTACGATTGGCAAAAGCTGCCTTGTACAAGGGAAAAAATTGCTATGCCATTCTAAGGTTTAAACAAGGTTTTCATCGTCGTCTCTCTACTATAGGCAAGTCACTCAGATTTACCATCCCATATAGCAAGGCGAATAATAAGAGTAAGTCGGTATGGTGATCAATCCATCCCGCACCCAAATCATTACCTTGTATATGGTTTAGCGAATCTCGCATTCTAACACTCGGTCATCCTCACAAGCATTGCAGAATTTCTCTCGTCAACGAACCAAGTTCAGAATAATCCATTGATTCTGCAAGCCAGACAAACATCTATCGTTCCTTCACAACTCTCAGGTTTTGCGTAAACTCCTATAAAATCGTCTGTCGACAAAGGTATATCCACTTCCAGGGTTTTTCCTTCAGCAAGAATGTGCTTGCTTCTTGGGAGGTCTTGGGGCCTGTGGGTTATGGCACATCTCATCACTTGCAAACCTTGAACTCTTCATCGGGGCAGCAGATCTCTAATCCAACATCCAACTTCCAACTTTACCAGTATACTTAAATCCATCCAATTGTACTGTCTTCCTTCCTTCTATTGGCACCAAACCAAGACGTGAGTACTCAGACTTGTCATGGGGTTGCCATTGCTCCATATTACCAACATCATACCTCCTTTATATCCAATGGTAACTCATCTCTTCATCCGCGTGGGGTATCCCTCATACTGAGGTAAAAACTTATACTTATGAAGTCCATATTCCACTTCGTGGAACATCATTATCCTTTCCAGGGTCAAGTGTCCTTACACGGGAATATTGGCCATCTCTGCATGGCACTTCTTCAACTAGGAACCGTGAAACACATCCTGAACTCCTGACAGTCCTTCGGGTAACTCCAACTTGTAGGCCACTTCTCTCATACGCTCCAAAACTCGGTATGGTCCTACAATTCTCGGGGCTAATTGTCCCTTAACTCCAATCCGTTTAACTCCTCGCATAGGGGACATGCGAAGACATGCTCTGTCTCCCATTTCATAGGCTACCTCCTTGAGTTTTGAGTCTACATAACTCTTCTGCCTGGACTAAGCTACCTTCAGTCTATCTCGAATCAACTTAACATTCTCTTCTGACTCCTTGATCACATTTGGTCCAAACAACTGACGGTCTCCAACTTCATCCCACATACTCTTGGGGCATCACACATATCGAGACAAAACTCATATTCATTTTTGTCTGAAATCCACTCAGTGGAGTATCCTTATCTTTTCCAGGGGTCAATGGTTCTTACAGGGTACTACCACCCTTAAAATGCACAAACCTTCCATAGACCATATTTCTCTTATCCTCAAAAATGGTCAAAATCCTTCTTCATAGAGTAACAACTCATAAAATCCATATCAGTACCAACGATGCTACTTTATTCATTCTCAAGTGATTACAATCTCTCGCTTTTCCATTACATGTCTCAACACCTCAATATAAAAGAGAATGTTCTCACTTCTACTACTCCATTTCTTTTGTTGCAAACTCAACTATCTAGCACAAGTTTCCTTCTCCTTGGGGCATTCTCTGGCAAAGTGCCCTGCTCCATTACCACTAAAACATAGTACTTCTGACAAGTTTCGAGGTTTTCTTGTGATTATATAGCCTCCTTGGGTTCTTGGCTTCCTTTTTGGGAAACTGTGGAGGTAGTGTCCTGACTCCTTGCACCTGTAACAGGTGATATGTCTCAGATCCTTCCTGGAATCCATTCGGTTTCTCTTTCTGGGCCTTTCCATACCAAGCATGGCTTCTATTTCCTGTGGGTCATATTCTACTTCCTCTATCGGGAATTCTACTAGATCCCCATTCATACAATTCTAGGAGAGGTGTCCTTCTTCTCCACATGAATAGCAAGACTTAGTGCAGGGTTTACTCGAGTCCTCTTTAGATGTGTCCTCCTTCATCACAGTTTCTTCTAAAATTTCCATGAGGGCTCCTTTCATTGCTCCTTTTTTCTGCTGGATGGTTCCTAGTACCATGGTGTAAATGTGACACTGTGCAGGGTAGTGGGTAGTCCCTTCACACAAGAAACAAGTGATCTGCCTAGTTGGGCATTCTTCAACTGGGTGACTTCCTTCACAATTAGGGCACTCATCCTTGTGTTCTTTATGGGTGTGTCCGATTTCTCCACAAATCTTGCATGCACAAGGTTTCTTCATATCCTTTCCATAAGGCTTCAACTTCTGGGACACAAACCGAGACTTTAGCAAAGTCAACTTAAATTCTTTCCAAGTGGTTACTCCTTGCCATCCATTGATGGTTTGGTACATCCTCCACCAAGTAGCAGCACCTCTTTCAAAGCACAGAAGAGCATGTTGGGTCATATCATGTCCAACTATAGGGTTATTCTCCATGTGATCCTCCATGTTCTGAATCCATCGGTCTGTCTCCAATTGACTCATTGGTCCCAAAAATACAAGCTCATCTCCATTCATCCTCTATTGGGTCCATGTGGGTTTGGGGTAAGATAAGAGAGATAGAGAGGGATGCACACAATACAAACAAAAGTTTTGAAAAGACAGATTTTTGTTGTGGCTGTCGAAAAACATCAAACAAATGACAGCTCACAAACGTCGCATCTAAAGTAGGTGTATAACAGGGGTTTGGTCTTCTAAAGGTCAATAAATCTTCAACGTCTCCAAACTCTTCAAGCCTTGTTCAAGCCTCCAATGGCTTCTTCCAATCATGCTTGTCCTTCTCAAGTTCTTTTGCCAGATCATCTCTGTTGACGTGAAATCTCTCGTGACATCCTGTAATATTCTGGAGTTGCATTTCAAACTTCTAGGTTTCAACATCCTTGGCATGAACCATGGTCCTACTGTCCTTCAGTTCCTGATGAATCTCGTGTATCTCAAGGTTTTACTTCTCTAGCTTGGCTGCTTTCAACTTCTGGTCTTAAGTTCTTCACGAAATGCTTCCTTGTCTAATACGACTTCCTGGAGCTCCATTTTAAACTTCTTGATGTACTACTCCAGATCTTGGTGATACACCAGCTAAGTTTAAAATTGCATCCTTTGCTGATAGATGCTCCATCAGTCTTCTACCATCCAATCCTTCTGAAGGAATGCATGCTTAGCTCAGCTCGGTGACCACAGTATCAATGGTGATGACATCACGGATAACCGTGTTTCTGCCCTTGTCATTGCCATGAGCTATCTTGCCAGTTGATATCTCCTGCCTTAGGGTTTTCTTGACAAAACTTTGAGTTCTCAACTCTCCATGTTCCGGTCTTTCTTGATCTCGGGTATTGACAACTTCCATAATCTTTTAAGTTCCATCAGGGTTGCCTTCCTAGGTCACACAAATCTGGAAATTCTTCAGAGCCTTCAAATTCTACTTGTCTTCGGTCTTCAACCGTTGTAGTTTCCATTATTCAGATGCACGGAAAATACTCTTCATTCTGAAGTGGTCTTAGTTTGTCCGGTATCTTGTACTTCTTGGAGTGGTCTCATCAATTGAATCTTCGAGTGGTCAAAAGGGGAAAGGGGTATGGTCTCACTAAAGGGACTTTTTAAATAAGCTCAGAAGAGAAGAGAGGTAAAAGATCTTTTTTGAAAGGGAAAGTTGTAGAGAAAAATCTTTGCTATGGGCTTGCCAGTTTCTAGGGTCAAGTCCTACAGTCAACATGTGCTCTGATACCATCTTGTAGCGACCCGACCCGAATGGGTCAAGTCTCTGTGCTTACGTGTCATCCCTGGATCGGTATGCTAACACAAACAGTACTCGAAGGATTTATAACAGAGGTAAATCACATGTATAAAGTAACGTAAATACTATTACCTCAATCCAAATAGCGGAAGCAACAAGGTTGTGGATTCCCATCAACACCAACGGCAAAGTTGAGTGTAGAAATCGTAACCCTAACGTATCACTTACTCGTCGTAAGAAACCTGCAACATAAGACGTTGCAGCCCGAAACGGGTCAGTACATTGAATGTACTGGCAAATTCACACCATAGAGAATGATGAACAATGGCTATCACTACATGCATATTTGGCTGGTGGAAAAGCTCTATGGTTATAAGGTTTTTGCGTAAAGCCAATTTTTCCCTACTGCAAAGGAATAAATTTAATTAACTATCATGGTGGTTGTTGAACATTGAGAATGGTTGACAGCATTCTCAATCCCAATTAAGTAACATCATTAAACCCAACAATATTCATTTAAAGTAACGTGATGAGATCAACAGGATATTCAAGTACTAGATACTCAAGTTGTCCATAACCGGGGACACGGCTAATCATGATTAGTTTGTACACTCTGCAGAGGTTTGCGCACTTTTCCCCACAAGACTCGATCGCCTCCGTTGGTTTCTCGCACTACATGGTGTTTGAGAAACGGATGACCGAGACATAGTCTTTCAGAAGCGCTAGCACCTTACGATGGGGTAGACCGTACCACCTACATCCCCTACATCTGCTAGTCTACCCTATAAGAGTTCGCACGACTTAGTCAACTATGCCAGAGCCCATAATGGCTTGTGGCTGCACACGTAAGTTTCTAGCATGAAAGATCTTATGATCCCTTTGAGCCTGGGTGGCGGTCCGAAAAAAAACAGGCAAGTCCTGATAGACATCAGGTGCCTCAATCCACCCAGATGTGTGTTTAAGTTGCCACCTTAGATAAACCATTAAATTATCAATCTCACATCTGTCATGGATATCACTCACCCAATCCACGTCTACTAGCATAGCATGGCATAATAAGCAAACGTAGAAGTAACTCCCAAAGGTTTCATAGTAATACAGGTAATAGGTACTACCTCATCTACTTCCCATCCCACAATTTAATTAGATCCTAATCATGCAATGTGTGAGGATTGATCTAATGAAATAAAACATGGGTTGTAGAAAAGGTATGATCAAAGTGTGAACTTGCCTGCAAGGTTGATGAAGATGATTCGCAATCAAAATCTCCTGATAGATCTACTCGTCACACTCCGGTCAATCTATCGTAAGCAAGCAATAGTAACCACACAATAAGTACTCATCTAATGCATAGGTAAAACTCGAACAAGAGAACGAACCAGATAGTTCAACTTAAGAACTCCGGTTGCAAAGAAAGAACGAACCGAACAAACGACGGAAAACAAACGGCGGAAGAAAACAACTCGGTTCTAGCAAGTTGAAACTAGGTCAAATTTTACCAGGGCAAAAACTTGTTTAAGTTGATTAGACGGAACGGCGGTTTCGAAACGAAACTCCAGGCGCTTGAATCACCTGATTCCGATAGACGGGCGAGAAGATAAACTAGAACGAAGATCGGATCTGAGATCACGATCGCGGAATAAATCCGACGAAAAGAAAGAGACGAACGGTTAAACGAACGGGCATCGTTAACCGGGAATAATCGGTGATCACGTTCGTTGAGACAAACGGTCCGCAAGAAGAACAAAAACCGATCTAGGGTTTTCGGAAAAGAAACCGAAACGAAGAAAACGGAAAACCGATCTAGGGTTTCGGAAAAGAAACCGAAACGAAGAATCGGAGAGAGAAACCGGAAAATAAAACCGGAACGGTTTCTTTTAAAAGAACCGAACCGCGGGGAATAAAAAGAGAGGCGCGGGGCTACCTCCGGCGAGGCGGGGCGAACGGTGGCGACGGCGGCGTGCTAGGGCGGCGGCGGCGGCGCTAGGGGCGGCGGCGGCGGGTGAGAAGCGCGGGGTGGGGCGCGGCTTGGGGAGGAGAGGGGGTTTGGGTTTTTGGTGTGAGGAGAGGGGGGGTCTATGGGGTATTTATATAGGTGAGGGGGGTTTACTTGGGGTAGGGGGCAAGAAAAAGAGAGGAAAAAGGAAAACGAAACAAAGGAAAAGGGGCTAGCCTAGAGTCCTTCTAGGACTCGGCTAAGAGGCAGAGGCGGCGGCTGCCTCGCCTAGCGCTGGCGCTGGCGTACGCGCGGCTAGGGGCTGGGGCGCAGCGGCGGCTGGCTGGGCCTTGGCCCGGCTGGCCTGCTCACTTTTTTTTAACTGATTTCGCGCGCAGAAAAACAAGAAAAAGAAAAACTAAACGGGCTCCAAAAAATCTGAAGTAAATTTTCCCCGACTCCTAAAAATGAGTCGAACAAAATGAACTTTTCTCCGGACCTAAAATGCAATTTTCGAAAACGCGGATTTTTCCCTATCCAAAGAAAAACAAACAAACACCGGAAAACGAAATTTGATCTATTTATTAAATCTTCATTTTTCCTATATTTTGGAAAAGTCATATTATTCCCTCTCTTATATTTTTGACGTCGGAAAAATAGTTGAAGATGAAATAAATAAATCAAATGATCTTCTTTTCCAATTCGAGAAAACTCTCAAATAAGAAAATAATGAAATCTCCAACTCTCTCCGAAGGTCCTTGAGTTGCGTGAAATTTCTAGGATCGACCAAAAAAAGCAAGAAAATAAGATATGCATGATGATCTAATGTATAACATTCCAAATTGAAAATTTGGGATGTTACAAGGAATTAAGCTTGGGGATGCTTGATACGTCTCCAACGTATCTATAATCTTTGATTGCTCCATACTGTATTATCTACTGTTTTGGACTATATTGGGCTTTATTTTCCACTTTTATATTATTTTTGGGACTAACCTATTAACCGGAGGCCCAGCCCAGAATTGTTGTTTTTTTGCCTATTTCAGTGTTTCGGAGAAACAGAATATCAAACAGAGTCCAAACGGAATAAAACCTTTGGGAACGCGATTTTCTCATCAGATAAGACCTAGGAGACTTTGACCCTCCATCAAGAAAGCCACGAGGCGGTCACGAGGGTGGAGGGCGCGCCCCCCTGCCTCGTGGGTGTTGGGTTTCGTAGTAATTTCAAAAAAATTCCTACGCACACTCAAGATCATGTGATGCGTAGCAACGAGATGGGAGAGTGTTGTCTACGTACCCACGCAGACCGACTGCGGAAGCGTTGACACGACGTAGAGGAAGTAGTCGTACGTCTTCACGATCCAACCGATCAAGCACCGAAACTACGACACCTCCGAGTTCGAGCACACGTTCAGCTCGATGACGATCCCCGGACTCCGATCTAGCAAAGTGTCGGGGAAGAGTTCCGTCAGCACGACGGCGTGGTGACGATCTTGATGCACTATAGCAGCAGGGCTTCGCCTAAACTCCGCTACAGTATTATCGAGGACTATGGTGGCAGGGGGCACCGCACACGGCTAAGGAATAGATCACGTGGATCAACTTGTGTGTTCTAGGGTGCCTCTGCCTCAGTATATAAAGGACTAGAGGGGGGAGGCTGGCCGGCCAAGGTGTGGCGCGCCAGGAGAGTCCTACTCCCTCTGGGAGTAGGATTCCCCCCCAATCCTAGTTGGAATAGGATTCGCGGAGGGGGAAAAGAGAGAGAGGGGGCCGGCCACCTCTCCTAGTCCTAATAGGACTAGGGGAAGTGGGAGGCGTGCAGCCCATGTAGGGCTGCCTCTTCTCTTTTCCACTAAGGCCCATTTAGCTCCCGGGGGGTTCCGGTAACCTTCCCGGTACTCCGGTAAAATCCCGATTTCACCCGGAACACTTCCGATATCCAAACATAGGCTTCCAATATATCAATCTTTACTTCTCGACCATTTCGAGACTCCTCGTCATGTCCGTGATCACATCCGGGACTCCGAACAACCTTCGGTACATCAAAATGCATAAACTCATAATATTACTGTCCTCGTAAACTTAAGCATGCGGACCCTACGGGTTTGAGAACAATGTAGACATGACCGAGACATGTCTCCGGTCAATAACCAATAGCGGGACCTGGATGCCCATATTGGCTCCTACATATTCTATGAAGATCTTTATCGGTCAGACCGCATAACAACATACGTTGTTCCCTTTGTCATCGGTATGTTACTTGCCCGAGATACGATCGCCGGTATCCCATACCTAGTTCAATCTCGTTGCCGGCAAGTCTCTTTACTCGTTCTGTAATACATCATCTCGCAACTAACTCATTACTTGCAATGCTTGCAAGGCTTATGTGATGTGCATTACCGAGAGGGCCCAGAGATATCTCTCCGACAATCGGAGTGACAAAACCTAATCTCGAAATACGCCAACCCAACATGTACCTTTGGAGACACCTGTAGTACTCCTTTATAATCACCCAGTTACGTTGTGATGTTTGGTAGTACCCAAAGTGTTCCTCCGGTAAACGAGAGTTGCATAATCTCATAGTTACAGGAACATGTATAAGTCATGAAGAAAGCAATAGCAACATACTAAACGATCGGGTGCTAAGCTAATGGAATGGGTCATGTCAATCAGATCATTCTCTTAATGATGTGATCCCGTTAATCAAATAACAACTCATTGTTCATGGTTAGGAAACATAACCATCTTTGATTAACGAGCTAGTCAAGTAGAGGCATACTAGTGACACTTTGTTTGTCTATGTATTCACACATGTATTATGTTTCCGGTTAATACAATTCTAGCATGAATAATAAACCTTTTATCATGATTATAAGGAAATAAATAATAACTTTATTATTGCCTCTAGGGCATATTTCCTTCAGTCTCCCACTTGCACTAGAGTCAATAATCTAGATTACACCATAATGATTCTAACACCCATGGAGCCTTGGTGCTGATCATGTTTTGTTCGTGGAAGAGGCTTAGTTAACGGGTCTGCAACATTCAGATCCGTATGTATCTTGCAAATCTCTATGTCTCCCACCTGGACTAGATCCCGGATGGAATTGAATCTTCTCTTGATGTGCTTGGTTCTCTTGTGAAATCTGGATTCCTTTGCCAAGGCAATTGCACCAGTATTGTCACAAAAGATTTTCATTGGACCCGATGCACTAGGTATGACACCTAGATTGTATATGAACTCCTTCATCCAGAGTCCTTCATTGGCTGCTTCTGAAGCAGCTATGTACTCCGCTTCACATGTAGATCCCGCTACAACGCTTTGTTTAGAACTGCACCAACTGACAGCTCCACCGTTTAATGTAAACACGTATCCGGTTTGCGATTTAGAATCGTCCGGATCAGTGTCAAGGCTTTCATCAATGTAACCATTTACGACGAGCTCTTTGTCACCTCCATATACGAGAAACATATCCTTAGTCCTTTTCAGGTATTTCAGGATGTTCTTGACCGCTGTCCAGTGATCCACTCCTGGATTACTTTGGTACCTCCCTGCTAGACTTATAGCAAGGCACACATCAGGTCTGGTACACAGCATTGCATACATGATAGATCCTATTGCTGATGCATAGGGAACATCTTTCATATTCTCTCTATCTTCTGCAGTGGTCGGGCATTGAGTCTTACTCAATTTCACACCTTGTAACACACGCAAGAATCCTTTCTTTGCTTTATCCATTTTGAACTTCTTCAAAATCTTGTCAAGGTATGTGCTTTGTGAAAGTCCAATTAAGCGTCTTGATCTATCTCTATAGATCTTTATGCCTAATATGTAAGCAGCTTCACCGAGGTCTTTCATTGAAAAACTCTTATTCAAGTATCCCTTTATGCTATCCAGAAATTCTATATCATTTCCAATCAGTAATATGTCATCCACATATAATATCAGAAATGCTACAGAGCTCCCACTCACTTTCTTGTAAATACAGGCTTCACCAAAAGTCTGTATAAAACCAAATGCTTTGATCACACTATCAAAGCGTTTATTCCAACTCCGAGAGGCTTGCACCAGTCCATAAATGGATCGCTGGAGCTTGCACACTTTGTTAGCTCCCATTGGATTGACAAAACCTTCTGGTTGCATCATATACAACTCTTCTTCCAGAAATCCATTCAGGAATGCAGTTTTGACATCCATTTGCCAAATTTCATAATCATAAAATGCGGCAATTGCTAACATGATTCGGACAGACTTAAGCACCGCTACGGGTGAGAAGGTCTCATCGTAGTCAACCCCTTGAACTTGTCGAAAACCTTTTGCGATAAGTCGAGCTTTGTAGACAGTAACATTACCGTCAGCGTCAGTCTTCTTCTTGAAGATCCATTTATTCTCAATTGCTTGCCGATCATCGGGCAAGTCAACCAAAGTCCATACTTTGTTCTCATACATGGATCCCATCTCAGATTTCATGGCTTCAAGCCATTTTGCGGAATCTGGGCTCACCATCGCTTCTTCATAGTTCGTAGGTTCATCATGATCTAGTAGCATGACTTCCAGAACGGGATTACCATACCACTCTGGTGCGGATCTTGCTCTGGTTGATCTATGAGGTTCAGTAGTATCTTGTTCTGAAGTTTCATGATCATTATCATTAGCTTCCTCACTAACTGGTGTAGGTGTCATAGAAACAGTTTTCTGTGATGTACTACTTTCCAATAAGGGAGCAGGTACAGTTACCTCGTCAAGTTATACTTTCCTCCCACTCACTTCTTTCGAGAGAAACTCCTTCTCTAGAAAGTTTCCGAATTTAGCAACAAAAGTCTTGCCTTCGGATCTGTGATAGAAGGTGTATCCAATAGTTTCCTTTGGATATCCTATGAAGACACATTTCTCCGATTTGGGTTCGAGCTTATCAGGTTGAAGCTTTTTCACATAAGCATCGCAGCCCCAAACTTTCAGAAACGACAACTTTGGTTTCTTGCCAAACCACAGTTCATAAGGCGTCGTGTCAACGGATTTTGATGGTGCCCTATTTAACGTGAATGCGGCCGTCTCTAGAGCGTATCCCCAAAACGATAGCGGTAAATCAGTAAGAGACATCATAGATCGCACCATATCCAGTAAAGTACGATTACGACGTTCGGACACACCATTACGCTGTGGTGTTCCGGGTGGCGTGAGTTGCGAAACTATTCCACAATTTTTCAAATGTACACCAAACTCGTAACTCAAATATTCTCCTCCACGATCAGATCGTAGAAACTTTATTTTCTTGTTACGATGATTTTCAACTTCACTCTGAAATTCTTTGAACTTTTCAAATGTTTCAGACTTATGTTTCATTAAGTAGATATACCCATATCTGCTTAAATCATCTGTGAAGGTGAGAAAATAACGATATCCGCCACGAGCCTCAATATTCATCGGACCACATACATCTGTATGTATGATTTCCAACAAATCTGTTGCTCTCTCCATAGTACCGGAGAACGGTGTTTTGGTCATCTTGCCCATGAGGCACGGTTCGCAAGTACCAAGTGATTCATAATCAAGTGGTTCCAAAAGTCCATCAGAATGGAGTTTCTTCATGCGCTTTACACCGATATGACCTAAACGGCAGTGCCACAAATAAGTTGCACTATCATTATCAACTCTGCATCTTTTGGCTTCAACATTATGAATATGTGTGTTACTACTATCGAGATTCAACAAGAATAGACCACTCTTCAAGGGTGCATGACCATAAAAGATATTACTCATATAAATAGAACAACCATTATTCTCTGATTTAAATGAATAACCGTCTCGCATCAAACAAGATCCAGATATAATGTTCATGCTTAACGCTGGCACCAAATAACAATTATTTAGGTCTAATACTAATCCCGAAGGTAGATGTAGAGGTAGCGTGCCGACTGCGATCACATCGACTTTGGAACCGTTTCCCACGCGCATCGTCACCTCGTCCTTAACCAATCTTCGCTTGATCCGTAGTCCCTGTTTCGAGTTGCAAATATTAGCAACAGAACCAGTATCAAATACCCAGGTGCTACTGCGAGCATTAGTAAGGTACACATCAATAACATGTATATCACATATACCTTTGTTCACCTTGCCATCCTTCTTATCCGCCAAATACTTGGGGCAGTTCCGCTTCCAGTGACCAGTCTGCTTGCAATAGAAGCACTCAGTTTCAGGCTTAGGTCCAGGTTTGGGTTTCTTCTCTTGAGTAGCAACTTGCTTGCCGTTCTTTTTGAAGTTCCCCTTCTTCTTCCCTTTGCCCTTTTTCTTGAAACTAGTGGTCTTGTTGACCATCAACACTTGATGCTCCTTCTTGATTTCTACCTCCGCAGCTTTCAGCATCGCGAAGAGCTCGGGAATAGTCTTGTTCATCCCTTGCATATTATAGTTCATCACGAAGCTCTTGTAGCTTGGTGGCAGTGATTGAAGAATTCTGTCAATGACGCAATCATCTGGAAGATTAACTCCCAATTGAATCAAGTGATTATTATACCCAGACATTTTGAGTATATGCTCACTGACAGAACTGTTCTCCTCCATCTTGCAGCTATAGAACTTATTGGAGACTTCATATCTCTCAATCCGGGCATTTGCTTGAAATATTAACTTCAACTCCTGGAACATCTCATATGCTCCATGACGTTCAAAACGTCGTTGAAGTCCCGATTCTAAGCCGTAAAGCATGGCACACTGAACTATCGAGTAGTCATCAGCTTTGCTCTGCCAGACGTTCATAACATCCGGCGTTGCTCCTGCAGCAGGCCTGGCACCCAGCGGTGCTTCCAGGACGTAATTCTTCTGTGCAGCAATGAGGATAATCCTCAAGTTACGGACCCAGTCCGTGTAATTGCTACCATCATCTTTCAACTTTGCTTTCTCAAGGAACGCATTAAAATTCAACGGAACAACAGCACGAGCCATCTATCTACAATCAAACATAAACAAGCAAGATACTAATCAGGTACTAAGTTTCATGATAAATTTAAGTTCAGTTAATCAAATTAATTAAAGAACTCCCACTTAGATAGACATCCCTCTAATCCTCTAAGTGATTACGTGATCCAAATCAACTAAACCATAACCGATCATCACGTGAGATGGAGTAGTTTTCAATGGTGAACATCGTTATGTTGATCATATCTACTATATGATTCACGCTCGACCTTTCGGTCTCCGTGTTCCGAGGCCATATCTGTATATGCTTGGCTCGTCAAGTATAACCTGAGTATTCCGCGTGTGCAACTGTTTTGCACCCGTTGTATTTGAACGTAGAACCTATCACACCCGATCATCACGTGGTGTCTCAGCACGAAGAACTTTCGCAACGGTGCATACTCAGGGAGAACACTTCTTGATAATTTAGTGAGAGATCATCTTATAATGCTACCGTCAATCAAAGCAAGATAAGATGCATAAAAGGATAAACATCACATGCAATCAATATAAGTGATATGATATGGCCATCATCATCTTGTGCTTGTGATCTCCATCTCCGAAGCACCGTCGTGATCACCATCGTCACCGGCGTGACACCTTGATCTCCATCGTAGCATCGTTGTCGTCTCGCCAAGCTTGTGCTTCCACGACTATCACTACCGCTTAGTAATAAAGTAAAGCATTACATCGCGATTGCATTGCATACAATAAAACGACAACCATAAGGCTCCTGCCAGTTGCCGATAACTCGGTTACAAAACATGATCATCTCATACAATAAAATTCAGCATCATGTCTTGACCATATCACATCACAACATGCCCTGCAAAAACAAGTTAGACGTCCTCTACTTTGTTGTTGCAAGTTTTACGTGGCTGCTACGGGCTTAAGCAAGAACCAATCTCACCTACGCATCAAAACCACAACGATAGTTTGTCAAATAGACTCCGTTTTAACCTTCGCAAGGACTGGGCGTAGCCATACTTGGTTCAACTAAAGTTGGAGAGACAGTCGCCCGCAAGCCACCTATGTGCAAAGCACGTCGGGGGAACCAGTCTCGCGTAAGCGTACGCGTAATGTTGGTCCGGGTCGTCTCGTCCAACAATGCCGCCGAACCAAAGTATGACATGCTGGTAGGCGGTATGACTTATATCGCCCACAACTCACTTGTGTTCTACTCGTGCATATAACATCAACATAAATAACCTAGGCTCGGATGCCACTGTTGGGTTTCGTAGTAATTTCAAAAAATTCCTACGCACACGCAAGATCATGTGATGCGTAGCAACGAGATGGGAGAGTGTTGTCTACGTACCCACGCAGACTGACTGCGGAAGCGTTGACACGACGTAGAGGAAGTAGTCGTACGTCTTCACGATCCAACCGATCAAGCACCGAAACTACGGCACCTCCGAGTTCGAGCACACGTTCAGCTCGATGACGATCCCCGGACTCCGATCCAGCAAAGTGTCGGGGAAGAGTTCCGTCAGCACGACGGCGTGGTGACGATCTTGATGCACTACAGCAGTAGGGCTTCGCCTAAACTCCGCTACAGTATTATCGAGGACTATGGTGGCAGGGGGCACCGCACACGGCTAAGGAATAGATCACGTGGATCAACTTGTGTGTTCTAGGGTGCCTCTGCCTCAGTATATAAAGGACTAGAGGGGGGAGGCTGGCCGGCCAAGGTGTGGCGCGCCAGGAGAGTCCTACTCCCTCTGGGAGTAGGATTCCCCCCCCCCCCAATCCTAGTTGGAATAGGATTCGCGGAGGGGGAAAAGAGAGAGAGGGGGCCGGCCACCTCTCCTAGTCCTAATAGGACTAGGGGAAGGGGGAGGCGCGCAGCCCATGTAGGGCTGCCTCTTCTCTTTTCCACTAAGGCCCATCATGGCCCATTTAGCTCCCGGGGGGTTCCGGTAACCTTCCCGGTACTCCGGTAAAATCCCGATTTCACCCGGAACACTTCCGATATCCAAACATAGGCTTCCAATATATCAATCTTTACGTCTCGACCATTTCGAGACTCCTCGTCATGTCCGTGATCACATCCGGGACTCCGAACAACCTTCGGTACATCAAAATGCATAAACTCATAATATAACTGTCATCGTAACCTTAAGCGTGCGGACCCTACGGGTTCGAGAACAATGTAGACATGACCGAGACATGTCTCCGGTCAATAACCAATAGCGGGACCTGGATGCCCATATTGGCTCCTACATATTCTACGAAGATCTTTATCGGTCAGACCGCATAACAACATACGTTGTTCCCTTTGTCATCGGTATGTTACTTGCCCGAGATTCGATCGTCGGTATCCCATACCTAGTTCAATCTCGTTGCCGGCAAGTCTCTTTACTCGTTCCGTAATACATCATCTCGCAACTAACTCATTAGTTGCAATGCTTGCAAGGCTTATGTGATGTGCATTACCGAGAGGGCCCAGAGATACCTCTCCGACAATCGGAGTGACAAAACCTAATCTCGAAATACGCCAACCCAACATGTACCTTTGGAGACACCTGTAGTACTCCTTTATAATCACCCAGTTACGTTGTGACGTTTGGTAGTACCCAAAGTGTTCCTCCGGTAAACGAGAGTTGCATAATCTCATAGTTACAGGAACATGTATAAGTCATGAAGAAAGCAATAGCAACATACTAAACGATCGGGTGCTAAGCTAATGGAATGGGTCATGTCAATCAGATCATTCTCTTAATGATGTGATCCCGTTAATCAAATAACAACTCATTGTTCATGGTTAGGAAACATAACCATCTTTGATTAACGAGCTAGTCAAGTAGAGGCATACTAGTGACACTTTGTTTGTCTATGTATTCACACATGTATTATGTTTCCGGTTAATACAATTCTAGCATGAATAATAAACCTTTTATCATGATTATAAGGAAATAAATAATAACTTTATTATTGCCTCTAGGGCATATTTCCTTTAGTGGGCCCCTCGAAGCTCCACCGACGTACTTCTTCCTCCTATATATACCTACGTACCCCCAAACGATCAGATACGGAGCCAAAAACCTAATTCCACCGCCGCAACTTTCTGTATCCATGAGATCCCATGTTGGGGCCTATTCCGGAGCTCCGCCGGAGGGGGCATCGATCACGGAGGGCTTCTACATCATCATCCAAGCCCCTTTGATGAAGTGTGAGTAGTTTATTTCAGACCTACGGGTCCATAGTTAGTAGCTAGATGGCTTCTTCTCTCTTTTTGGATCTCAATACAATGTTTTCCCCCTCTCTCGTGGAGATCTATTCGATGTAATCTTGTTTTTACGGTGTGTTTGTTGAGAGCGATGAATTGTGGGTTTATGATCAAGTCTATCTATGAATAATATTTGAATCTTCTCTGAATTATTTTATGTATGATTGGTTATCTTTGCAAGTCTCTTCGAATTATCAGTTTGGTTTGGCCTGCTAGATTGGTTGTTCTTGCCATGGGAGAAGTGCTTAGCTTTGGGTTCGATCTTGCGGTGTCCTTTCCCAGTGACAGAAGGGGAAGCAAGGCACGTATTGTATCGTTTCCATCGAGGATAACAAGATGGGTTTTTTATCATATTGCATGAAACTATCCCTCTACAACATGTCATCTTGCTTAAGGCGTTACTCTATTTTTAACTTAATACTCTAGATGCATGTTGGATAGCAGTCGATGAGTGGAGTAATAGTAGTAGATGCAGGCAGGAGTCGGTCTACTTGTCTCGGACGTGATGCCTATATACATGATCATACCTAGATATTATCATAACTATGCTCAATTCTGTCAATTGCTCAACAATAATTTGTTCACCCACCATAGAATACTTATGCTCTTGAGAGAAGCCACTAGTGAAACATATGGCCCCCGGGTCTCTTTCTCATCATATCAATCTCCATCACTTTATTATTGCTTTGCTTTTACTTGTTACTTTGCATCTCTATACCAAAAATACCAAAAATGTTATTTATCATCTCTATCAGATCTCACTTTCGTAAGTGGCCGTGAAGGGATTGACAACCCCTAAGCGCGTTGGTTGCGTTGAGCTATTTTTTTTGTGTAGGTACGAGGGACTCGAGCGTAGCCTCCTACTGGATTGATACCTTGGTTCTCAAAAACTGACTGAAATACTTACGCTACTTTGCTGCATCATCCTCTCCTCTTCGGGGAAATCCAACGCAGTGCTCAAGCCGTAGCAATGGGTTGGATGAGATTTATCATGTAATTGAGTTTGTTTTATTAGGGTTTGATCCCTAGTATCCATTATGTTCTAAGATTGATGTTGCTATGACTTTGCTATGCTTAATGCTTGTCACTAGGGCCCGAGTGCCATGATTTCAGATCTGAACCTATTATGTTTTCATGAATATATGTGAGTTCTTGATTCTATTTTGCAAGTCAATAGTCACCTACTATGTGCTATGATCCGGTTACCCCGAAGAGACAATAATCGGGACCACTCCCGATGATGATCGTAGTTTAAGGAGTTCATGTGACGCCCGGATAATTAAGCTACAGTAACCTCTGCTAATGATGCCACGTCACTTCGATTATTGTCGCTAATCCCGCGTTAGTTCGAAACCGATTCAAATTCAAAGTCAAAATCAAGCAAACAATAAAAGTTTTCAAATATCAAAACTAAAATGTTCATCATGTGGCAAATAATCCCTAACTAGTTTTGGTGGTGGAACCAACCTTTTACAAAGTGTTTAAATGCCCTAAACTATTTAAAAACAATGGCTAAAATAACAATTTAATTGCTTTTGAAAAATAAAAAAATATATTAAACTAGTTTATTTTGGGTCCAACTAGGTTTGGCAGTGGCCTATTTTGATGATACTAATTTAGGTGCTAACTTGGTATTTTAAAGAAATTAAAATAATTAGGAGCTAAAACAAAACAAAACAAACAAACAAACAAAAAGGGCCTCGTGGCCAACTGGACCTCGGCCCAGCCAGTGACCCAGCTGGTCCCAGCCGCCCGAATGGGCCGGCCCACCCCGCGCCCTAGACTACTAATCCCACCCCGACCTAACCCTATCCCACGACCCCCACTCTCCCCCGCACGTCTCTCCCTCTCCCTCCCAGCGCCGCCACACACCCAGCGCCCCAGCGCTCGGCGCCCCCATCCCATCGCCCCGTCGGCCTCATCCCGACCCCGCCGCCTCTCCCCGGCGACCGCGCCGCCCCACTCCTCGACGCCGGCGCCTCACCTCGTTACCGACCCTGAAGCCGCCGGATCGAGCCGCGCCCCGCCGCCTGGACACCGCCGCCCCAAGTCGCCGCCACCCGCCGCCGGCGGCCTCGACACCGCCGCCCGTCGCTCGCTACCTCGTCTTCCCGAGCCCACTGCCGCCCCCTACTCTCCGCTGTGAGCCCCTCACCGATTCCCCCTCGTCCCCTTCGTCCCCGTCGTCGTAGGTGGTCGCACGCGGCGTTGGCCACCATGGCTGCGCTCCGGCAGTCCCCCATCCGCGCGCTGGCCTCGCCTTCCCCGGCTACGGCCACTAGCCTCCCCGTCGCGATCCCGCCTACGCCTGCACCTGCCCCTGTACGCCCAGCCGCTGCTGCTCGCCGATCCGCACGCTGCCCTGCTCGCCGCTCGCGGCCACCACCGCCACCGCCACTGCCGCGCCGCCTCTGGTCTCACCCCTCGCTCGCCGGCCTCATCGGCGCGGCCAGTGCCTCCCCTGGCCACACCATGGCCATAGTTGGCCCCTGTGTGTGTGTGTGTGTCACAGCCAGGGCGTGGCCTTGTGCCACTGACCACAGGGGCCCACCCCCTGTTTAGAACGAAATTGATAATAAATAAAATTAATCAATTAATTAATTAGCTAATTAGTAAAATTAACTTAACTAACTCTGTTTAATTTACTTAATTAACTTGGTTATTTAATTAAAACTGTTAATTGGTTGTTAGACTATGACAGAACGGGCCCACACGTCAGGGTTGACTTTGGTCAACTCTGTTGACCTGCTGATGTCATGCTGACACTCTGCTGACGTCTTTTTTTCCTTTTGTTTTAATATTAATTTCAGAAAATGTTTAAAACTTTGAAAAATCATAATAAATAATCCGTAACTCGGATGAAAAAGTTTTCTACATGAAAGTTGCTCAGAACGACGAGACGAATCCGGATACGTGGTCTGTTCGTCCTCCACGCATCCCTAGCATAGTGAACACGCAACTTTCCCCTCCGTTTCATCTGTCCGAAAACGCAAAAACACAGGGGATACTTTCCCGGATGTTTCCCCCTTCACCGGTATCACCTCATACCGCGATAGGGCACCCCTAGCACAGATACTTGTCATGTCATGCAATGTCATGCATTTGATTGCATTATATTTATTGTTTCTTCCCCCTCTTCTCTCGCTAGACACCGAGACCGACGCTGCTGCTGCCCAGTTCGACTACAGAGTTGACGACCCCTCTCTCTTGCCAGAGCAACCAGGCAAGCCCCCCCTTTGATCACCAGATATCGCCTACTCTTCTCTATACTGCTTGCATTAGAGTAGTGTAGCATGTTACTGCTTCCCGTTAATCCTATCCTGATGCATAGCCTATCCTTGCTACTACTGTTGTTACCTTTACCTGCAATCCTAATGCTTAGTATAGGATGCTAGTTTATCATCAGTGGCCCTACATTCTTGTCCGTCTGCTGTGCTATACTATCGGGTCGTGATCACTCGGGAGGTGATCACGGGTATATACTATTTACTTTATACATGATACATGTGGTGATTAAAGACGGGTCGGCTCGTAGGAGCACCCGCGAGTGGATCTTTGAGGCGGAGCGACAGGGCAGGTTCCGACCACCTAGGAGAGAGGTGGGCCTGGCCCTGGTCGACGTTCGTGGTTACTTAACACACTTAACGAGATCTGGGTATTTGATCTGAGTTTGGCCATTTGGTCTATACGCACTAACCATCTACGCGGGAGTAGTTATGGGTATCCCGGCGTCGTGGTATCAGCCGAAGCCTTCGTGACGTCAGCGACTGAGTGGCGCGCGCCGGATTGGAACGTAAGCCTGCTCTTGTATTAAGGGGGCTAGTTCTGCTTCCGGCCGCGTTCGCAACGTGCAGGTGTGCTAAGGGCGATGGGCCCAGACCCCTGTGCGCTTAGGTTTAGACCGGCGTGCTGACCTCTCTGTTGTGCCTAGGTGGGGCTGCGACGTGTTGATCTTCCGAGGCCGGGCATGACCCAGGAAAGTGTGTCCGGCCAAATGGGATCGAGCGTGTTGGGGAATGTGGTGCACCCCTGCAGGGAAGTTAATCTATTCGAATAGCCGTGATCTTCGGTAACAGGACGATTTGGAGTTGTACCTTGACCTTATGACAACTAGAACCGGATACTTAATAAAACACACCCTTCCAAGTGCCAGATACAACCGATGATCGCTCTCTCACAGGGCGACGAGGGGAGGATCATTGGTTAGGATTATGCTATGCGATGCTACTTGGAGGACTACAGTCTACTCTCTTCTACATACTGCAAGACGGAGGCTGCCAGAAGCGTAGACTTCGAAAGGATTAGTTATCCCCCTCTTAATCTGGCATTCTGCAGTTCATTCCACATATGATACCCTTATTCCATTTGATACCCATGCATATGTAGTGTAGCTCCTTGCTTGCGAGTACTTTGGATGAGTACTCACGGTTGCTTTCTTCCCCCTTTTCCCCCTTTTCCTTCTTCCTGGTTGTCGCAACCAGATGTTGGAGCCCAGGATCCAGACGCCACCGTCGACGACGACTCCTACTACACCGGAGGTGCCTACTACTACGTGATGCCCGCTGACGACGACCAGGAGTAGTTAGGAGGATCCCAGGCAGGAGGCCTTCACCTCTTTCGATCTGTATCCCAGTTTGTGCTAGCCTTCTTAAGGCAAACTTGTTTAACTTATGTCTGTACTCAGATATTGTTGCTTCCGCTGACTCGTCTATGATCGAGCTCTTGTATTCGAGCCCTCGAGGCCCCTGGCTTGTAATATGATGCTTGTATGACTTATTTTATTTGTAGAGTTGTGTTGTGATATCTTCCCGTGAGTCCCTGATCTTGATCATACACGTTTGCGTGTGATTAGTGTACTGTCAAATCGGGGGCGTCATAAGTTTGTATCAGAGCCGACTGCCTGTAGGAATCCCCCTTTCCAACTCCTTGGCCGAAGTCGAGTGTAGTCATTATAAAACTTTTACTAACATGGCTGTGTGCCTTACGGGCCCATGTCGCCATTGGGTGGTATTAGAATCTTTTATTCCTCGTCTATACTCTGGGATTCTGACTCTCTCCTACTCGGGTTAAATGATTTTGCTAAAATCTAACTCTAGGTTCTCGTTACCACTTCCTGCCGAAGAGCCCCTTCATTACAGATGATCGACTGCTTCAACAGAAGATTCTGACAATACCCTCCGATGTTCTCCGGAAACCTTATGCCATTGCTTTTGCAATTCCCTACCACCGAAATATCCCTATGGATAAGTATTTAGACCTGACGTGCTTACTTTTATTCTCAGTCGATCTTGTTATTATAAGATACCCCGAGAATACTTTGTGCCTACTGCTTTGCAGTTCTTTGCCACATGCATACCACTATGGATAATTACTCGCATTTATCGAGTATCCGCTCATCCCCAGATATTCATGCAGTTCACAAAATTCTTCGAATTACCATTCGGTCTTCCGAAAATCCTGAGCAACCTATTGCTCCTGAAATTCTTGCTTGCTTGCATTATGGTTAATCCCATAAGTATAGTAATCTTATTGGCAACCTTTGTCAATATCATTTTGAGTCCATTGACTCAATATGTTGGGAATTCTCGCAATCCTCACTCAGATCATAGAATTCATCCTTCCAGCTCAGATGTCATTTAAAACGTGAGCTGGTCCTCGGCCAATCAGATTGCCATCGATTGTACCCCTAAGTCTATTCAACTTGTCCGTCCTTGATCAGAGCGTTTGCTCCTGATCCCTTGATTTGAAAATCATAATTCCTTTGTTATTTAAACGTTGAATTATTCAGATGTTATGTAAAAAGATGCATTTGCATTCTTTCTTCCTCTGATTGGGTATCGATACTCACATCAGCTCCATTGTGGATCACCATATCCACTGTTGGATTATTATCCGACAATGTCCTTCATAATTAATCACCTTGTGAGTTCTTTCTCCGATACATAATGCCTTTGGTAATTTGTATCCTCTCCTTTTGCCAACCATGCTCTGCTTTCGAGCTGGTAATATTTACTCTCAAAGCTTGTGGTATATGTTTCCATGACACCCTGACAGGTTGAACCTATGCCTTCTTTAATTTGTGTGACCTCGAAATTTATGTGGGTTATACCCTGCTGACGCTTCGTCAGATAACTTTTCAACACTACAACTTCGAAAAGGGGAGGTAAATGTAAGGTTATGCATTGAAGAAGTGGGAGTCGACCTTGAACTTTGTGTTCATGCCCATGGGCACGATGTATATCTTATCGTTAAAGCTTCTCTTAAATTAATTACTCCCCTAGTATAAGTTCATATTATATCTGGGATCTGGCCTTTTGCAATCGTGGTTTCGACCATGTTCTCTTTTAGGTACCGTTTCTCGTGCAAGTTTAAACACTTTTCTTGTGCAGAGCAATACCCCAGTCCAACCTCTACTTTGATCTGTCGTCCAGTATTACCCCCTGGTATCTCGAGGATACCACGGGATACATAACTTCTTATGAGTTCTTCATCAACTAATATTCTTGCCGATTCCACTTTTCCAACGGGTTCTCAGTTGTTAGAACCCCTCAAGGACACCGACAACTGAATTGAGTCCGCACTACGATTCAACAACTCTTGGTAACCTTCATTACTTATGAGTCTGAACTCGATCACGTCATTCCGAGCCTACTCGGCTATATCATTATCGTGCCAAATTTTAACTGTGCTACCTGGTCCTTCTTTCCGGAGCACAATTTCGACGATGGGCTAAGCTTACGTCGATCTTCCTTGTCTTATTGTTTCACCTCAAACAACAAACTTGATTTCAAGTTTGTGTCGTACCCATGGTTCCATTAACCTTTCGCTTCATCATTCGTTTGACTTGATGTCATCGCCGACCGATTACATCTCCATGAAACCTCTCGACAGAAATTGTCATGATCATCATCAACATTTCGAGCTCCTCAAGGATATCAATTGAATTCCTGATGAGAAATACCATCCTTGCCCTCGATGATTTGTGTTATCATCGACCACTCGATTTCCTTCCGTTCAACACAAACTTGTTCATGTTTTGTGTTATACCTTGAGATCCTTGCTATCCAGCATTTTTTCTCCTTTGCCTTGAAGTATTACTGCCTTTTATGTCGAGAATGTTGTGAGGATTGCCCACCTCTTAGAAATTCTCGGTATGATGATACTTCTCACCATCACCATTCTCCCTTGGTCCCCGTGTGTTTTTAACCAGGATACCAATATGCTAACGATGTTGTTTGGATTCTGCACTTCTAGCAACCCTATTGTTTTGAAGTTAATGGTCGGCCGTTCGTTCTTAGACTATTGATTCTTGAATCACCATTCTGACATTGGTCGTGCAACCCAACCCATATTTTGGGCGCACCTTTCAACCAATGTTTAATTGTGTATGTTTTCCGTGAGCATACTTCCTTATATCATTTGATCTGACAAATGTTATCTCCTTGTTCACTTAATTGTGGAAATCCATCTTTTGTTAATCTCGATGAATTGTCGCTGATTCCATCAGCCACCTCCTCATTCTATCCTTGATTTAATAATGAACTCATGATTTGGAACTTTCTTCCATAGTTCAATTCCCGAGAATCTAACAATGTCGTCTCGTCAATTTGTCTTGCACCTTTTCTTCTCAGGCATCTTGAGTCTGAGGTTTCCTAACACCGATCAGATCTGAATATCGGCCAGATATGATGGTTGGAACATACTTTCAAGAGTTATAACATTGATCCTCATATGACCTGGTAAGGTGATGTCATGCCAGCACACCTGGCCGGAGGACCTACTGTTATAGTTTTCTTATTAGCAGGGTTATCCATTCTTCCATGAGGAAATTGCAAGACTTATTCTGTAAGTTGTTCCTGATGAATCCTTGGTGTATCCAAAGTACGACCTTTGCTTGAAGACTATGTCAATGCTATCTCGAAGCATGTCTATGGTACTCCGATTTTCAACAAGAACATTTAAAGCCCAATGCTAAATGTTTCCTGCTCAATTCTCCAAACACCGTTGTATGGGTAATGCCATGAAATCTCTCTCCCCTTACCTAAAGAGTTTTCTACATTATATCATGTCATGGATATCATGCTCTGCTTATCCTTGGAAAGGATATACCCCTGAAATATGTGTTTAAACACATTTTCCTTTCCATTGTTTTCTTTAACCTTTCTTGCGACCAATATGATCTAAGCAGTAACAATTCCCTGCTTATGTAACCAACTCGGTGCACGATTCTGTCAGAAAGACCCTGTTACTTTTGTTGATGACATTCCGGTAACTACCGATGGACGAGAACTTTGCCTACTAGTCCGCCTCGTTCAACGAGCAGGAAAATGGTTCTCTTCGTCCCTCGCCCTTGGTACCAACGTTGTTGCCAACTTAACTGACAGGCTACCCTCTGACATGTCTTGCTATCATGACCGAGTAAGATGCCAACGGCCTTCCTACTTTTAACCACATGGTGGGCCCATAACCCACAGTTCCACAGGATCGAAACCTGACTCTCCTGTACACCCCCGGTTTCCAAAGTAATTCCTCGCGCGTGGCCTCGTATGTAATTCACGGGCCACCGTCCCAAGTGATCTATTCGGGTATCAGACGCAATTCTTATTCTCGTTGCTCTGAACCCCTCTCACCTTCTGATTAGGCATCGAACGCTTGCCTATCCATTTGAAACTTCTCATAGTACCTTCTTGCTTTGCTCTCGACATCTTCTTAAGTTTCAATTCGAGAGATACTTATGCTTCTCCCCCTGAGTTAACCGTCTGATGCTCGATCTTGTTAGAATCCGTCCTATAGGGTTTTCCCTTCTCACCCTTTCGTAAGTACGGTGGAGATCCTAAAGGAAGGACGGCAAGTTCATCGTGATGACTTGAAGCAAAGGAATGAAGACGTCAGCGCTATGGATCGACCACCTCGAGAAGAGCAACCAAGACCGAGAAGATTCGTTAGGATTTCGTAACCAGACCTTTCCCCCTTATTACACCTCTTAAATCTCGGGACGAGATTTCTTGTAGTGGAGGAGAATTGTGACGCCCGGATAATTAAGCTACAGTAACCTCTGCTAATGATGCCACGTCACTTTGATTATTGTCGCTAATCCCGCGTTAGTTCGAAACCGATTCAAATTCAAAGTCAAAATCAAGCAAACAATAAAAGTTTTCAAATATCAAAACTAAAATGTTCATCATGTGGCAAATAATCCCTAACTAGTTTTGGTGGTGGAACCAACCTTTTACAAAGTGTTTAAATGCCCTAAACTATTTAAAAATAGTGGCTAAAATAATAATTTAATTGCTTTTGAAAAATAAAAAAATATATTAAACTAGTTTATTTTGGGTCCAACTAGGTTTGGCAGTGGCCTATTTTGATGATACTAATTTAGGTGCTAACTTGGTATTTTAAAGAAATTAAAATAATTAGGAGCTAAAAGAAAACAAAACAAACAAACAAAAAAAGGGCCTCGTGGCCAACTGGACCTCGGCCCAGCCAGTGACCCAGCTGGTCCCAGCCGCCCGAATGGGCCGGCCCACCCCGCGCCCTAGCCTACTAATCCCACCCCGACCTAACCCTATCCCACGACCCCCACTCTCCCCCGCACGTCTCTCCCTCTCCCTCCCAGCGCCGCCACACACCCAGCGCCCCAGCGCTCGGCGCCCCCATCCCATCGCCCCGTTGGCCTCATCCCAACCCCGCCGCCTCTCCCCGGCGACCGCGCCGCCCCACTCCTCGACGCCGGCGCCTTGCCTCGTTACCGACCCTGAAGCCGCCGGATCGAGCCGCGCCCCGCCGCCTGGACACCGCCGCCCCAAGTCGCCGCCACCCGCCGCCGGCGGCCTCGACACCGCCGCCCGTCGCTCGCTACCTCGTCTCCCCGAGCCCACTGCCGCCCCCTACGCTCCGCTGTGAGCCCCTCACCGATTCCCCCTCGTCCCCTTCGTCCCCGTCGTCGTAGGTGGTCGCACGCGGCGTTGGCCACCATGGCTGCGCTCCGGCAGTCCCCCATCCGCGCGTTGGCCTCGCCTTCCCCGGCTGCGGCCACTAGCCTCCCCGTCGCGATCCCGCCTATGCCTGCACCTGCCCCTGTACGCCCAGCCGCTGCTGCTCGCCGATCCACACGCTGCCCTGCTCGCCGCTCGCGGCCACCACCGCCACCGCCACTGCCGCGCCGCCTCTGGTCTCGCCCCTCGCTCGCCGGCCTCATCGGCGCGGCCAGTGCCTCCCCTGGCCACACCATGGCCATAGTTGGCCCCTGTGTGTGTGTGTGTGTGTCACAGCCAGGGCGTGGCCTTGTGCCACTGACCACAGGGGCCCACCCCCTGTTTAGAACGAAATTGATAATAAATAAAATTAATCAATTAATTAATTAGCTAATTAGTAAAATTAACTTAATTAACTCTGTTTAATTTACCTAATTAACTTGGTTATTTAATTAAAACTGTTAATTGGTTGTTAGACTATGACAGAACGGGCCCACACGTCAGGGTTGACTTTGGTCAACTCTGTTGACCTGCTGATGTCATGCTGACACTCTGCTGACGTCTTTTTTTCCTTTTCTTTTAATATTAATTTCAAAAAATGTTTAAAACTTTGAAAAATCATAATAAATAATCCGTAACTCGGATGAAAAAGTTTTCTACATGAAAGTTGCTCAGAACGACGAGACGAATCCGGATACGTGGTATGTTCGTCCTCCATGCATCCCTAGCATAGCGAACACGCAACTTTCCCCTCCGTTTCATCTGTCCGAAAACGCAAAATACCGGGGATACTTTCCCGGATGTTTCCCCCTTCACCGGTATCACCTCATACCGCGATAGGGCACCCCTAGCACCGATACTTGTCATGTCATGCAACGTCATGCATTTGTTTGCATTATATTTATTGTTTCTTCCCCCTCTTCTCTCGCTAGACACCGAGACCGACGCTGCTGCTGCCCAGTTCGACTACGGAGTTGACGACCCCTCTCTCTTGCCAGAGCAACCAGGCAAGCCCCCCTTTGATCAGCAGATATCGCCTACTCTTCTCTATACTGCTTGCATTAGAGTAGTGTAGCATGTTACTGCGTCCCGTTAATCCTATCCTGATGCATAGCCTATCCTTGCTACTACTGTTGTTACCTTTACGTTCAATCCTAATGCTTAGTATAGGATGCTAGTTTATCATCAGTGGCCCTACATTCTTGTCCGTCTGCTGTGCTATACTATCGGGCCGTGATCACTCGGGAGGTGATCACGGGTATATACTATTTACTTTATACATGATACATGTGGTGATTAAAGACGGGTCGGCTCGTAGGAGCACCCGCGAGTGGATCTTTGAGGCGGAGCGACAGGGCAGGTTCCGACCACCTAGGAGAGAGGTGGGCCTGGCCCTGGTCGACGTTCGCGGTTACTTAACACGCTTAACGAGATCTAGGTATTTGATCTGAGTTTGGCCATTTGGTCTATACGCACTAACCATCTACGCGGGAGTAGTTATGGGTATCCCGGCGTCGTGGTATCAGCCGAAGCCTTCGTGACGTCAGCGACTGAGTGGCCCGCGCCGGATTGGAACGTAAGCCTGCTCTTGTATTAAGGGGGCTAGTTCTGCTTCCGGCCGCGTTCGCAACGTGCAGGTGTGCTAAGGGCGATGGGCCCAGACCCCTATGCGCTTAGGTTTAGACCGGCGTGCTGACCTCTCTGTTGTGCCTAGGTGGGGCTGCGACGTGTTGATCTTCCGAGGCCGGGCATGACCCAGGAAAGTGTGTCCGGCCAAATGGGATCGAGCGTGTTGGGGAATGTGGTGCACCCCTGCAGGGAAGTTAATCTATTCGAATAGCCGTGATCTTCGGTAACAGGACGATTTGGAGTTGTACCTTGACCTTATGACAACTAGAACTGGATACTTAATAAAACACACCCTTCCAAGTGCCAGATACAACCGATGATCGCTCTCTCACAGGGCGACGAGGGGAGGATCATCGGTTAGGATTATGCTATGCGATGCTACTTGGAGGACTACAGTCTACTCTCTTCTACATACTGCAAGACGGAGGCTGCCAGAAGCGTAGACTTCGAAAGGATTAGTTATCCCCCTCTTAATCTGGCATTCTGCAGTTCATTCCACATATGATACCCTTATTCCATTTGATACCCATGCATATGTAGTGTAGCTCCTTGCTTGCGAGTACTTTGGATGAGTACTCACGGTTGCTTTCTTCCCCCTTTTCCCCCTTTTCCTTCTTCCTGGTTGTCGCAACCAGATGTTGGAGCCCAGGATCCAGACGCCACCGTCGACGACGACTCCTACTACACCGGAGGTGCCTACTACTACGTGATGCCCGCTGACGACGACCAGGAGTAGTTAGGAGGATCCCAGGCAGGAGGCCTGCACCTCTTTCGATCTGTATCCCAGTTTGTGCTAGCCTTCTTAAGGCAAACTTGTTTAACTTATGTCTGTACTCAGATATTGTTGCTTCCGCTGACTCGTCTATGATCGAGCTCTTGTATTCGAGCCCTCGAGGCCCCTGGCTTGTAATATGATGCTTGTATGACTTATTTTATTTGTAGAGTTGTGTTGTGATATCTTCCCGTGAGTCCCTGATCTTGATCGTACACGTTTGCGTGTGATTAGTGTACGGTCAAATCGGGGGCGTCACAGTTCATGTATTCACTAAGTGTTAATGCTTTGGTACGGTACTCTATTAAAAGGAGGCCTTAATATCCCTTAGTTTCCAATAGGACCCCGCTGCCACGGGAGGGTAGGTGTCGGTGTCAAAACCGGCGGATCTCGGGTAGGGGATCCCGAACTGTGCGTCTAGGCCGGATGGTAAGAGGAGGCAGGGGACACGAAGTTTTACCCAGGTTCGGGCCCTCTCAATGGAGGTAAAACCCTACGTCCTGCTTGATTAATATTGATGGTATGGGTATTACAAGAGTTGATCTACCACGAGATCAGAGAAGCTAAACCCTAGAAGCTAGCCTATGGTATGATTGTTGAAGTTTATGTTGTCCTACGGACTAAAACCCTCCGGTTTATATAGACACCTGATAGGGTTAGGGTTACATAGAGTCGGTTACAATGGTAGGAGATCTGAACATCCGTATCGCCGAGCCTGCCTTCCACGCCAAGGAAAGTCCCTTCCGGACACGGGACGGAGTCTTCAATCTTGTATCTTCATAGTCCAGGAGTCCGGCTGAAGGTATAGTTCGGCTATCCAAACACCCCCTAATCCAGGACTCCCTCAGTAGCCCCTGAACCAGGCTTCAATGATGACGAGTCCGGTGCGCAAATTGTCTTCAGCATTGCAAGGCGGGTTCCCCCTCCAAATACTTCATAGAAGATCTTGAACACAAAGATAGTGTCCGGCTCTGCAAAATAAGTTTCCACATATTGTCGTAGAGAGAATAATAATATTAACACAAATCTAATCTGCTGACGTATTCCGTGGTGCGACACGCCACGACCAAGCCTTTATGCAAATCGTTTCATTATCCCACCTCAGCGCATTATGCGAGGCGGTTTCCTTGGCATGTCTTGTCAAAGCAGAGATCGTTTCCCCTCATTTCGGGATTCTCATCAATACGGGCGTGGGTAACCCAACCGCGCCTTTGATCACGGCACTTGGAGATAAGCAAGTTTTACCAGGCTGGTGGGGACACATAATCGCGTCCACCCGTATAAAGGGATAAGGATCCACCTTTTTACCCACGCCTTCTTCCTCCTCTACCTATCCATTCTTGCGCACTCGAGCTCCAGCGCCCAAGTCCGCACTACCACCTCAACCCTCTCCAGTCATGTCCGGAGCGGGAGGCAAGTGGATGGTCTCCTCCGTCACGGAGGGACACATCAAAAAGTTGAGGAAGGCCGGATATCTGGCCAGCAACATCGCACCGGCTCCCCGAAAAGGGGCAGCTCATCCCCACTCCTAGGCCCCATGAGAGGGTGGTATTTCTCCCCCATTTCCTCCGCGGACTGGGCTTCGCTCTGCATCCATTTGTCTAGGGGCTCATGTTCTACTATGTCTTGGATTTCCACGATCTGGCACCGAACTTCGTCCTCAACATCTCGGCGTTTATCGTCGTGTGCGAGGCTTTCCTCCGCATCCGCCCCCATTTCGACTTATGGCTAAAGACTTTCAACGTTAAGCCAAAGGTGGTGCGCGGCAGCCAGGCGGAGTGCGGAGGTGCCATGGTTGGCAAGATGGCCAACGTCCTATGGCTCAAGGGCTCCTTTGTGGAGACCCTGAAGGGGTGGCAATCATGGTGGTTTTACATCACCGAGCCGTGCGACGCCGAATGTGTCGCCCCCCCTGAGTTCCGATCCGCCCCCCCTCCCCACGCGGCTCACCTCCTGGAAGGAGACATGCCTGTCTTGGGGTAAAAAAGGAGAGCTGACCGGACTCCAAACATGCATCCTGAAAGCACAAGTGCTCCCTAGGTGGTTTTGATAATTGATGACAACATATCTCTTGTTGGACTAACACTTCTATCTAGCATGTTTCAGATAAGTTCAACAATGGCATGGCATGGATGTGAAAGTGGAACCCTCAAAATGCTAAGGACAAAGGATTGGCTAAAGCTTCAAGCTCAAGACTCTTCATTTTATATTTTAGTGATCCAAGATCACATTGAGTCCATAGGAAAAGCCAATACTATCAAGGAGGGATGAGGTGTTGCTTAATGAGCCTCTTGCTTCATGTGCTTAATGATATGCTCCAAAACCCTCAACTACTTTCCCATATCCACATGACCTAAACCCTAAGCCAAACTCGGTCCTACCGATTCTTCCTATCCGGCGCCACCGAGTTTCACTTGTCATTAGCCACTGCCAAACCCTAGCAATTCGGTTCTACCGATAAGGATCTCGGTCTCACCGAGATGGGATTGCAAACTCTCTGTTACCTATTGTAATATTCTCGGTCCCACCGAGATATGCAATCGGTCCCACCGAGATTGCAATGTAAACTCAGTGTTTCCCCTTTGTAACTTTTCGGTCTCACCGAGTTTCACTCGGTCCCACCGAAAGAGCAAATCGGTCCCACCGAGTTTGCCTGACCAACTCTCTGGTTAGCTAATTACCAAACTCGGTCTCACCGAGTTTGTGTAATCGGTCTCATCGAGATCACGTTATGCCCAAACCCTAACCGAATCGGTCCTACCGAGTTGCATGTCAGTCCCACCGAAATTCCTAACGGTCACTAGGTTTACCATTTCGGTCCGACCGAGTTTTCTGATTCGGTCCCACCGAGATTGGTAAATTGTGTGTAACGGTTGGATTTTGAGTGGAGGCTATATATACCCCTCCACCTCCTTCTCATTCGATAAGAGAGCCATCAGAACACACACATCATTCCAACTCATTTGTTCTGAGAGAGAACCACCTACTCATGTGTTGAGACCAAGACATTCCATTCCTACCATATGAATCTTGATCTCTAGCCTTCCCAAGTTGCTTTCCACTCAAATCTTCTTTCCACCAAATCCAAATCCTATGAGAGAGAGTTGAGTGTTGGGAGACTATCATTTGAAGCACAAGAGCAAGGAGTTCATTACCTACACACCATTTGTTACTTCTTGGAGAGTGGTGTCTCCTAGATTGGCTAGGTGTCACTTGGGAGCCTCCGACAAGATTGTGGAGTTGAACCAAGGAGTTTGTAAGGGCAAGGAGATCGCCTACTTCGTGAAGATCTACCGCTAGTGAGGCAAGTCCTTCGTGGGCGATGGCCATGGTGGGATAGACAAGGTTGCTTCTTCGTGGACCCTTTGTGGGTGGTTGCTTCTTCGTGGACCCTTCGTGGGTGGAGCCCTTCGTGGACTCGCGCAACCGTTGCCCTTGGGTGGAGCCCTATGTGGACTCGCGCAACCGTTACTCTTCGTGGGTTGAAGTCTCCATCAACGTGGATGTAGGATAGCACCACCTATCCGAACCACGGGAAAAACATCCGTGTCTCCAATTGCGTTTGAAATCTCCAAACCCTTCCCTTTACATTCTTGCAAGTTGCATGCTTTACATTCCGCTGCTCATATACTCTTTGCAGGCTTGCTTGATATGTATTGTGCATATTGAATTTGTGCCTAAACTCCACTTAAACCGAAAAAGATTAAAAATTGCAACTTTAGCACTAAGTGTCTAATCACCCCCCTCTAGACACATCTACTTCTAGATCCCACAAGTGGTTTCAGAGCCTTGGTCTCCATTGCCTTGGTTTAATCACCATTGGAGGAAGATGGATGTGTCTACTCTAGGGAGTCTTAGACATAGAGTGCCTATTCTTGATGAAAAGTATTTTCATGAGTGGAAAAATGAGATGCTTGTAATCTTCAATCAATATCATTTGAACAAGTATATTGCTAGCCCTTGTGCACCCCATATTGATCCCTTGCATCCTACCCTAGATGAAGATATTGACATGATTCGCAATCTTAGAACTATTGAGCTCATCATTAGAGGATTGCCCAAAAATCTGATTGCTTGTTTGCCTACTCAAGATTGTGCCTATACTATATGGAAATTTCTTGAGGAACAATTTCTCAATCATTCCTTGAAAACTTTGGATGAAATTCTCCATAAATCCATTGCCTTGAGTAAGATGAACTCTAGTGATCCTAGTTTTGGTAAATGTCTTCTTGAACTTGCCAATCTTAAGCATGCTAAAGGAGATGTTGGAATCATTAATGATATCATACTCAAAGCTATAAGAATTCATAAAAATAACCACTTTGATCATTTATCTAATGAATTACCCTCTCTAGGAAATGATGAGTCACAAGATCATGATGAACATGAATATTATGATGATGATGATAGTGACTCCGATCTTGACAATGCAATGAGACATTTTGGTCTTATGGCAAATCTTTGGGGATATGAATCAGGAGGAAAGGAATGGGTTCTTGATAGTGGTTGCACTGATCATATGACCGGAGATGAAGAGATGTTCCGTGAGCTTGCTGAAAACAACGGCCCTCGAAAATATGTCACCTTTGGTGATAATTCAAAGGGTAAAGTGGTTGGCCTTGGTAAGGTGGCCATCTCACATGATAGTTCCATTCAAAATGTCATGCTTGTTGAATCTCTTGGCTACAACTTACTTTCTGTATCTAGACTTGCTGATTTCGGGTTGAATGTCCTATTTACTGAGGTAGATTGCCAAGTATTTCGTCGGGACAATCATAAAATGGTCTTTACGGGTATGCGTAGAGGTGATCTTTACATCGTCGATTTCTCTAAAAAGGCACAACCTAAAACTTGCTTTGTTGCTAAATCCTCAAAAGGTTGGTTGTGGCATAGACGACTAGGTCATGTTGGCATGAGAAACCTTGACAAGCTTATTAAAGGAAATCATATCCTTGGAGTTAATGATGTCATATTTGATAAGGATAGACTTTGCAGTGCTTGTCAAGCAGGTAAACAGGTTGGAGGAAGACATCCTGTGAAGAACATCATGACCACAAGGAGGCCACTCGAGCTGTTTCACATGGATCTTTTTGGTCCCAATGCCTACAAGAGTCTCGGTGGAAATTCCTTTGGTCTAGTTATAGTTGATGATTTTTCAAGATTTACATGGGTGTTTTTCCTCAATGACAAATCGCAGGTCCAGAAGATCTTCAGAAACTTCGCTAGGAAAGCCCAAAATCAGTTTGATGTGAAGATCAAGAAGGTTCGGAGTGACAACGGAACAGAGTTCAAGAACGCAAATGTGGACTCCTTTCTTGACGAAGAAGGGATTTCACACGAGTTCTCGGCTACATACACACCTCAACAAAATGGAGTTGTTGAGAGGAAGAACCGACGCTCATTGAAATGGCAAGGACAATGCTTGATGAATACAAGACGCCAAAGCACTTTTGGGCAGAAGCGGTTGAGACAGCTTGTCACGCAACAAATCGCTTATATCTTCACAAGCTACTCGGCAAGACAGCATACGAGCTCCTCACTGGTAACAAGCCTCAAGTTGGATACTTTCAAGTATTCGGCTCAAAGTGCTACATTCTTATTAAGCATCATCGTTCAAAGTTTGCTCCTAAATCTCATGAAGGTTTTCTACTTGGTTATGGATCAAACTCTCACACTTACAATGTCTACAACAATTTCACCCGAAAGGTTGAAGAGACGGTAGATGTGAAGTTTGATGAATCTAATGGCTTGCAAGTAGAGCAATTGCCAATTGATGTAGGAGACAAAGACCCTTCAGAAGCAATTCAAGATTTGTCCATTGGCAAAATTCGTCCAACGGAGGTAAAGGAGAGTACTTCATCCGTCCAAGTGGAAGCTTCTACTTCACAACAAGGTGAACCAAGATTCGACACGGAAGCATCCACAAGTGGGACACACCAAGATGAGGAAAACGAGGAAGTACGTAAAGATGAACATCAACAACCTCCTTCTCCACCACGACAAGAAAACGACGACGTCAACAATGAAGAAGGCCAAGAAGAAGAACAAGATGAAGAAGAAGCTCAACAAAGACCCAAGCAAAAGCTCTCACGAGTTCGAGCAAGAATTGCCAAAGATCATCCCGTCGAGCAAATCCTCAATGATATACAAACCGGGAGAATCACTCGCTCAAAAACTCGTTTAGCTAACTTTTGTGAAAACTATTCATTCATCTCGAGCATTGAACCAATGAAGGTTGAAGAAGCATTGGAAGATCCGGATTGGATAAACGCTATGCATGAAGAGCTACATAATTTTGAGAGAAACCAAGTTTGGACATTGGTTGAGAAGCCCGACAACAACCACAACATCATTGGTACCAAATGGGTGTTTCGCAACAAGCAAGATGAAGATGGACAAGTGGTCCGCAACAAAGCACGTCTCGTCGCCCAAGGATACACACAAGTCGAAGGTATGGACTATGGTGGGACGTACGCCCCCGTTGCTAGACTTGAGTCCATTCGCATCTTACTTGCCTATGTTAATCACCATAATATCACTTTGTACCAAATGGACATTAAAAGTGCTTTTCTAAATGGAGAAATAGAGGAGGAAGTTTATGTCAAACAACCTCCCGGCTTTGTCAATCCTAAGAAACCAAATCATGTTTACAAACTTCACAAAGCTCTTTATGGTCTTAAACAAGCTCCCAGAGCATGGTATAAATGCTTGACCAAGTTCCTTACTACAAGTGGTTTTGAAATTGGTAAAATTGATTCTACTCTTTTTACTAAAAGGGTTAATGGAGAACTATTTGTATGCCAAATTTATGTTGATGACATCATATTTGGTTCAACTAACCCTCTCTTTAGTGAAAAGTTTGGAAAGCTAATGTCAGAGAAGTTTGAGATGTCTATGATGAGTGAACTCAAATTCTTTCTCGGGTTGCAAATCAAGCAAACTAAGGAAGGTACATTTGTCTCTCAAACAAAGTACACCAAGGACTTATTCAAGAAGTTCAACATGCAAGAATGCAAAGGTATGTCTACACCCATGCCCACTAGTGGACATAATGATTTGACCAAAGATGGTGAACCTGTTGATCAAAAGGTTTATCGCTCTATGATTGGTTCATTGTTATACCTATGTGCTTCACGCCCCGATATTATGCTAAGTGTGTGCATGCGTGCTCGATATCAAGCTGCTCCTAAAGATTGTCATCTTAAAGTTGTGAAAAGGATAGTGAGATATTTAATCCATACACCAAATTTTGGCATTTGGTATCCTAAGAGGTCTTCTTTTGATCTTGTTGGCTATTCCGACTCAGATTATGCCGGAGACAAGGTTGATAGAAAGTCCACTTCGGGTACTTGTCAATTCCTTGGTAGATCTCTTGTGTCTTGGTCCTCCAAGAAACAAAACTCGGTATCCTTATCCACCGCCGAAGCGGAATACATTGCTGCTGGTTCATGTTGTGCTCAATTACTTTGGATGACCCAAACTCTTAAAGATTATGGGATTTATGTGAAACATGTTCCACTGCTTTGTGACAATGAAAGTGCTATCAAAATTGGTCATAATCCTATACAACATTCTCGAACTAAGCATATTGAAGTTCGTCATCATTTCATTCGAGATCATGTTGCTAAGGGTGACATCAATCTTAAGCATGTTCGCACCGATAAGCAGTTAGCGGATATATTCACTAAACCGCTTGATGAGAAAGTGTTTTGCAGGTTGAGAGGAGAATTGAACATCATTGATGCCTCGAACTTGGAGTAGAAAACTCCATTGGATGCATGCAAGACATGAGCTTATGACTAATCCATGATATATCTCTTATGATAACTATCTTATGTCTTGGATATATTTGCACCTTGCATGTTTTCTAACCCATGTAGGTACTTGGTTGAATCTAATTCCATGAGATTGCGACTCACTCATATCTTGAGCAATCTCTACATCACCAAGACTCTACACAATAGTGGTTGAAGACAAGGAAGCACAAAACCATTCAAACATATCCTTTGAGAAATTCCATGTTCATTTTTGGATACACAAGTGCTCTTCCTTGCAAGAACTAACCCATGTAGGTAGATGAACTCAAACTCCAAGTGGTGCTCCCAACTCTTAATGAACTACATCAACCCTGAGCACCCACACAAGTTCAACTACATGAGCAAGAACCACATCACCACCCAAGGTACGTCATTCCATCTTAGAGAAGCTTTACTTCAAGACATGAGTCAAAGCAACTCAACAAGATGTGAATACATCAAGATGCTTAAACGAAAAATGGTAACCCCATTTTGAGCTTAAACGATGAGTATGACCTATGATCAAGTGTCCTCACTTGACTCCTAAGTCAATATACTCTAACATAGGTGACTATGTCACCGCCCAATTCTAGATGAAGTTCTCTTGTGTCCTTTTCTGAGTAATTGCATTTGTTCCTTGCATATTTGTTTCCTTCTCTCTAAAACAAAAAAAAACTTCATCTAGAAACTTTCACTTTTTTCTTTTTGTTCTTGTTCTGCATATTTCTGCATCAAATTCCTTGCAAATCCATCAGCTAATTCATTGCAAATCTTTGTGAGATCTTACTTGCCTAGTGAGCTGAGGTGACAAGTGTTTTTCTCTGTAAACTCGGTTTCGCCGACTTGCAAATTTCGGTCTAACCGAATCTTTTCGGTACCACCGAAATGTGTCACTCGGTCCCACCGACTTTGCAATCAGAAAAACATTTTGCCACTTGTTCTACTTTTTTTTTTCTGATCCAGCTCCACTCAATGAATCTTGTCCTCCACAAGCATCACAATTTTATCCTTTGCTTTGTGCTGAATCTCAAGGACCAAACCTATTCGACGGATTCCAGGAAAAACCTTCTTGGAAATTGATGTCAAAGGGGGAGAGAGAGATCACATCAAAGCTTGTAGGAAAGAGAGATCACACCAAGAGAGAAAAAGTATTAAGGGGGAGAGAAAGTCTCAAGGATCCCAGATGTTGTTAAGGGGGAGAGAGAGATCTCCAGGGAGAGAAAAATACTCAAGGATCCCAGATGCTTGATGTTCAAGAGGAGAGATGCCACATGTCTTTTGGGGGAAAGGCATGTTCATATGAACTCATTTGAATTTAGTTCTATTCAGCTCTGATTTTCTGTTTCCTATCTTCTCCCAATATCCCATGTAAGATTCAGGGGGAGCAAGACACCTAAAGTAAAAGAAATCAGCCAAATTCATTGCATATCTTTATTCTTGGGGACATGTTGAATTCAATGTGGTACCTTGTACTCACTCTCTACATGTCATCCCAGTCTTGGTATTCTTGTGGTTTCTTGTTTGCTCTGGCTAGTGGACGTACCTGTGTTATCTAACCTTGTTTGTGCAGGTTCATTCCATCCTAAGCCAACTCGAGACCACAAGGTAAGTATATGCATCAAAATCATGAGTATGAGGAGTTCTTGCTTATGTACATACTGTTTGCAAGAAGGACTCATGATCATGAAGGTATTTTCCTTAATAATCTTTTGCTCTGATGCATATGGCCAAGATACATGTAACACATTGCCTACTCTATCATGATTATGCTCTCACATGCCTATATATTCCATATTTACATGAGTGCATACATGTAGGGGGAGCCTATGCTTGCTACATGTACTTCCAAAGCTTTACTTGCTGTTCTGTATATCTTTATCTAAAGCTTTGATGTATGTTGCCATCAATTACCAAAAAGGGGGAGATTGAAAGCACAAGTGCTCCCTAGGTGGTTTTGATAATTGATGACAACATATCTCTTGTTGGACTAACACTTCTATCTAGCATGTTTCAGATAAGTTCAACAATGGCATGGCATGGATGTGAAAGTGGAACCCTCAAAATGCTAAGGACAAAGGATTGGCTAAAGCTTCAAGCTCAAGACTCTTCATTTTATATTTTAGTGATCCAAGATCACATTGAGTCCATAGGAAAAGCCAATACTATCAAGGAGGGATGAGGTGTTGCTTAATGAGCCTCTTGCTTCATGTGCTTAATGATATGCTCCAAAACCCTCAACTACTTTCCCATATCCACATGACCTAAACCCTAAGCCAAACTCGGTCCTACCGATTCTTCCTATCCGGCGCCACCGAGTTTCACTTGTCATTAGCCACTGCCAAACCCTAGCAATTCGGTTCTACCGATAAGGATCTCGGTCTCACCGAGATGGGATTGCAAACTCTCTGTTACCTATTGTAATATTCTCGGTCCCACCGAGATATGCAATCGGTCCCACCGAGATTGCAATGTAAACTCAGTGTTTCCCCTTTGTAACTTTTCGGTCTCACCGAGTTTCACTCGGTCCCACCGAAAGAGCAAATTGGTCCCACCGAGTTTGCCTGACCAACTCTCTGGTTAGCTAATTACCAAACTCGGTCTCACCGAGTTTGTGTAACCGGTCTCACCGAGATCACGTTATGCCCAAACCCTAACCGAATCGGTCCTACCGAGTTGCATGTCAGTCCCACCGAAATTCCTAACGGTCACTAGGTTTACCATTTCGGTCCGACCGAGTTTTCTGATTCGGTCCCACCGAGATTGGTAAATTGTGTGTAACGGTTGGATTTTGAGTGGAGGCTATATATACCCCTCCACCTCCTTCTCATTCGATAAGAGAGCCATCAGAACACACACATCATTCCAACTCATTTGTTCTGAGAGAGAACCACCTACTCATGTGTTGAGACCAAGACATTCCATTCCTACCATATGAATCTTGATCTCTAGCCTTCCCAAGTTGCTTTCCACTCAAATCTTCTTTCCACCAAATCCAAATCCTATGAGAGAGAGTTGAGTGTTGGGGAGACTATCATTTGAAGCACAAGAGCAAGGAGTTCATTACCTACACACCATTTGTTACTTCTTGGAGAGTGGTGTCTCCTAGATTGGCTAGGTGTCACTTGGGAGCCTCCGACAAGATTGTGGAGTTGAACCAAGGAGTTTGTAAGGGCAAGGAGATCGCCTACTTCGTGAAGATCTACCTCTAGTGAGGCAAGTCCTTCGTGGGCGATGGCCATGGTGGGATAGACAAGGTTGCTTCTTCGTGGACCCTTTGTGGGTGGTTGCTTCTTCGTGGACCCTTCGTGGGTGGAGCCCTTCGTGGACTCGCGCAACCGTTACCCTTGGGTGGAGCCCTGTGTGGACTCGTGCAACCGTTACCCTTAGTGGGTTGAAGTCTCCATCAACGTGGATGTAGGATAGCACCACCTATCCGAACCACGGGAAAAACATCCGTGTCTCCAATTGCGTTTGAATTCTCCAAACCCTTCCCTTTACATTCTTGCAAGTTGCATGCTTTACATTCCGCTGCTCATATACTCTTTGCATGCTTGCTTGATATGTATTGTGCATATTGAATTTGTGCCTAAACTCCACTTAAACTGAAAAAGATTAAAAATTGCAACTTTAGCACTAAGTGTCTAATCACCCCCCTCTAGACACATCTACTTCTAGATCCCACACATCCAAACCCTGGTGGACAAGAAGCTCAAGCTTGTCAACGTAGTCCAGGTTATGCTTGTCCGCCTGAACCTCCCGTGTCAACGACGGGCCTTCAACCTTTGGGAATTCGACCCGGTGTAGCATCAAACTCTTAACAGGCTCTTCGACACGACGTACGAAGATGCCTGGAGGGTGCTTTTCAAGGGCGTGAGGCTCCCGCATCCGCTGCCGAGGATCACGGATTCAGTACTCAGCATCACGCTCATGCGGTAAGCTGTTTTTCTCCTTTTACAGGGTATCAGTTTTTCATAGTTTGACTCTATGCGGGATCTGAGTTCCCTTATCTTGGATAGGATTGGGTGGTGACGTCCGGACAGATCAACTGTCCGGCTCCTCTGCCCGATGGCCCAGCGGACGTTCGCTTGGCGAAGCTGCTGGTTCCGGCGCCCTATGTGGTGCCGGAGAAGAAGGCCACGAAAAGGGCCACGGGGACTCGAAAGAGTGCCCGACGCCAGGAGGTGTCGGATTCGTCATCCGACGGTCCCGAAGCGCCTTCCTCTCGTGAAGATGAGGAGGAAGAAGAAGAGACCTCTCCCCCTCCAGTGGGAGGAGAGAAGAAAAGGAAGGCCGCCCTCTCCGAGGAGGTCGGAGGGTCCAAGAAGGGGAAAACCCTTCCCCCGGACTGCTCCACCGACGCCGACGACGACGAAGAAGAGTGGCAGCCCAGGGCCAAGCCCCTGGCGAAATCGTAAGTGTCTGGATACCGGGGCAGTTTATAGTATTTGTTTTTCGCACAGCTTTCCCTTATGTCGAATATGTTTATGCAGCCCACCTAAAGACCGGCTCGACGCATCATCGAGCGGCTCACTGGACCCGTCGGAGGTGAACTCGCTTCCGACGGCTTCATCCCCCCGCCCTGCGGACGACACCGAAGTGTTGTCCCAACAGGTTCCAAGCCGGGAGGAGGAGGTCCTGGAGGCGCCGCAAGGTGACCTCCCGGACTCTAGGAGTAAAGGGGATGAAACTCCCCAGGGCTCCAAGTCCGGCTTAAGGCCGGACACAGCTCCGGAATCTTCAAGGGTTCCAGAGTCCAGCGGGCGATCTCCTTCCAGGAGGAGCAAGCCTACCGTGCCGGTGTCCTCCGTCCAACCGGAGGCGCCGGACAATATGTTGGAGGCGCTCCAAGGTGCCTCCATCGCCGAGGGGCACCGCACTATTATGAGTGCGGTGATCCAGAAGGTTCAGTCCGCCAAAAGCGGACTGACTGAAGCTTGTTCAAGCCTTTTAACAGGCTTTGAGGTAAGTAAAGAATGTTCAAATAATGTTACCGCATAGACAGTAGCCCCTGATGCTCTGTTGGGTGTTCGAGAAGAAAAGCCGAATATAGGATCAAAGAATTCGCAGGAGTCTAAAAAAAGGAGTCAATATGCGTATGCAGGCTTCTCTGCTAGCGTCCGCCGCACTGACTGTGGAAGTGGACGTGCTGAAGCAGAGTCTCGAGAAGTCCGAGCAAGAGCTCGGGCGTGCCAAGAAGCAGCTCGAGGAGAAGGAAGGTAATAAATACCCTATTTGAATATATATATAAGGTGCAATTGCAAAAAATGACAGGATTAACATGGCTATTGCAGGGGCCACGTCTGAGGTGGCGACCCTTAAGCAAGCGCTGCTCGAGGCCGAGAAGAATGTGGCCGTGGAGCGCGCCGAGCGGGAGAGGTATGAGGCTGAGGTTGGCAAGGTGCGGCAAGAGCTCCAGGTTCTCGTGAAGAAACATGAGAGCTTGGAGCTTGACTCGAAGACGCGAGTGTCCGAGCTCGCGGCAGTTATAGAAAATGCCAAGTCTGCCAAGGCCGAGTCCCAGAAGACCCTCCAGGAGTTGGATGAGGTGAAGAAGATTGCGGCGGGTAAGGCATTCTTTATGCAAAGCAAACACATAAACTTGAGTTACCTGTTACTTACCCGAATCCGAAGCTCTCCAGGAGCGCTCGCAGATCTTCCCCGGAGTGTATCCGATGCCGCCGCGTTCTATTGAGTCGAGGAGGGAAGCTCGACGAAGAAGGTGTTCTGGTCTTAGTACGCTGAGGCCGGACACCCCGTGCCCCTGAGCGACCAGCTGAAGCAACTGGTTGAGCTCCACAAGGCAGCCGAACAGGCCATGAAGGGCCTCCTAGTTCGGCTGTGGCCTGGAGAGGCTCTGCCTGGGAGCTATTTCGGGCTGGTGCGGCGGCTGGTGGAGGCCTGTCCGAGGCTTGAAGACATCAAGCGCTCCGTCTGCATTGAAGGTGCCCGTAGGGCCCTTGCCCGTGCTAAGGTGCACTGGGGCAAGCTGGATGTGGAGAAGCTTGTGAAGGACGGGCCACCGCCGGGGAAAGAGCATCGCAAGCCCGAGAATTATTATAAGGATGTTCTGAAGGGTGCCCGCCTTGTTGCGGATGAATGTACCAAGGATGTATTTTTGAGTAAAACCTGCTCGTGTTATCCTGTGCGCTGAAAACTTGTTCATATGCGCTAAGCAATGCTGCTTGAATTTAAAATATTGCCTTCTGTGCGGCTGTTTATCAATACTGAGAGATGGCGAGTCGTCAGCTTCTGCCCCCATGCCGCTGGTGCTGGGGTGTTCGGGGATAAACTTGGGCGCTATTTTTCCCATATTTGGGTCCTTCGAGGGAGGCGCTCAGCCCAACGAATGAGGCAATCGGACTATAATGCGTGAACACTCTCACTTAGCCATAGAATTCTATAATTTTAAATTTCGGCGAAGCCCCTAGTATTCGTAAAACCGATTTCGGGGCGCTATCCACGCCTTGGCTGGACAGAGCCGACTCCTCGCCCGAAGCGGCATAAGTCTTAAGGGACTCGAAAAAACCTCTCGAACAGCGACCAGCTCTCGCTTCATCATGACAGTCAGTTTTAGCTTTCTCCACTGAGGTGCTCAGCCTAGCTCAACTGGGGCATAATCGCAGTGGTTCTCCTAGTGCTACCTTAGCCGATATAGGGGAACGTAAGGCACCAAAACATAGGAGCCGGCAAACCCAACTATTGACCCAAGACATGATTCGGAGCCGATGCATATAATGCTATAAGTTCGGGGTGCCGCACTTGTTAAAGTGTTCGGACTTCTCACACCATGTTGAGGGGTACTGAAGCCCCTGGCGTATTTTGGCCATTCCAAAGTGTATGGGTGCAACATGTCATTAAGGAACATATATATATATATATATATATATATATATATATAAGGGTAATGCAGAAAATAGACAAAAGCTATGCATTGTGCATTAAAATAGCTGCGATCAAAGCAGAACGATACAAGTGATGTAATAAACGAAAAGTTGGACTATTTAACATGTCTGCTTCAGGGGCAAGCTGCGGGATAGTATGCGAAATGGGTATACTTCTCGTGATAGAGACCACCTGGGATTTCCGTAATGCGGCATGGCTTGTCTGCTTTCCTGGTCCTTGCATCGTTTGTGCGGCAATTGAACTGCCGAACAAGCCTTCCGAAGAGTAGAGTCCTGGAAGTAAGAGAAAAGTGTAAAAAAGGTCGGCAGCCCCTGGTGCGGTTTAAGCCATGTTTTGGGCGTGCCGTGATGGTGCCCCTCCCCCTATGCCCATGGTATTTCCAGAGCGTAGTTATGGACACGAAGTACTGGCGTCGCCTTTTTGCGAGGGTTGGGGTTGGGGCCGCATTGCTACGCCTGCTCGGAACGTGCCAGGCGGTCTTGTTGTATGTTACTCCGGGCGCGCTTGACGGTGTCCGGTCATTGAATGGCCGGACTGGAGAACTGCCTGGAGAGGCTGCTCTGTACTTCCGCTGTGAGGGCCGCCGTGTGCTCCTCCGTTCGGAGGGAGGTTCGGTGTTTCCATTGACCGTAATTACTCCTCGAGGGCCTGGCATCTTGAGCTTAAGGTATGCGTAGCAGGACCACATTGAACTTGGAAAATGTGGTTCGCCTGAGCAGTGCATGATAACCACTGCGGAACGGGACTATGTCGAAGATTAACTCCTCGCTTCGGAAATTATCCGGAGATCCGAAGACCACTTCAAGTGTGATTGAGCCTGTGCAACTGGCCTCTACACCTGGTATTATGCCTTTAAAGGTCGTTTTGGTGCGCTTAATCCTCGAGGGATCTATGCCCATTTTCCGCATTGTATCCTGGTAAAGCAGGTTCAGGCTACTGCCGCCGTCCATAAGGACTCTAGTGAGATGGAATCCGTCAATAATTGGGTCGAGAACCAATGCGGCGAATCCGCCATGACGGATGCTAGTGGGATGGTCTCTTCGATCAAAGGTGATCGGGCAGGAGGACCATGGGTTGAACTTTAGGGTGACTGGCTCTACCACGTATACGTCCCTTGACGCGCGCTTCCGCTCCCTTTTGGGGACGTGGGTGGCGTATATCATGTTCACCGTCCGCACTTGTGGGGGAAAACCCTTGTCTTCATTGTCAGCGCTTAATCTGCCGTGTATTTGGTGTGATTGGCTGGCTTTTCGGGGTGCCGTGTATTTGGCACAAGCGGTCGAGTATTCGGTCCAGGCTGGACGGGCCCCTAGGATTCCTTTTGAATGATTTTTTTCGCTGACCGGATTTAGAGCCTCTGAATCCGGCATTAACTGTCGTATCCTTAGCATTGTCGCCGTTGATGCGGCGCTTCTGTTGGTTGCGACGCGACCTGCCACTAACGTCCCTGATGTCCGAACTACCAGGGTTCTTGGTCATATTGTTGCTACGAGCAAGCCAGCTATCCTCTCCCGCGCAAAAGCGGGTCATGAGTGCCGTGAGTGCTGCCATAGATTTCGGCTTCTCCTGTCCTAGGTGCCGGCCAAGCCACTCGTCACGGATATTATGCTTGAAGGCTGCTAAGGCCTCTGCGTCCGGACAGTCGAGTATTTGATTTTTCTTTGTTAGGAACCGTGTCCAGAATTGCCTGGCCGATTCGTCTGGCTGCTGAATTACATGGCTTAGGTCGTCAGCGTCTGGGGGTCGCACATAGGTGCCCTGGAAATTGTCGAGAAATGCGGCTTCCAGGTCCTCCCAACAACTGATTAACCCTTTTGGCAGGCTGTTAAGCCACTGCCGGGCTGGTCCTTTAAGCTTGAGTGGGAGGTATTTGATGGCATGGAAATCATCGCCGCGGGCCATGTGGATATGAAGGAGATAATCCTCGATCCATACCGCGGGATCTGTTGAGCCGTCATATGATTCGATGTTTACGGGTTTGAAACCCTCTGGGATTTGATGATCCATTATTTCATCTATGAAGCACAATGGGTGTGCGGCGCCTCTGTACTGGGCGATATCATGACGTAGCTCCAATGAGCTTTGTCTACTGTGTTCGGCCCTGCCGAATTTGTGGCCGGCGTGACGGTTATCGTCTCGAGCTGTGGGGCGCCTACGCGATCCGTAGATCGATCTTGTTTGCCCTGCCTTGTCCTCCAACATGTCTCGTAAGTCCCGTGCATATTCTCGTGCCTCGGTACGGGGTGCGGCTTGGGTGGAGGGCCATGAGGCCTCTCTGTCGCGGCCACGAGGTGGCCTGTTGGCCGCGTCGAGTGCTTCCTCCTCTAATCGGGGTAGCAACCTGTGCTTCGGGTAGCACTTGGAGGGGCGTTCGGGTTTATGCTCTTCGGCCGCAAGGACATCAGTCCATCTATCGACTAGTCGATCTTGATCAGCTTTAAGTTGCTGCTGTTTTTTCTTGAGGCTTCTTACCGTGGCCATAAGCCTGCGTTGAGAACGCTCTTGTTCGACGAGATCCTCCGGCACGGCGAATTCGTTGTCGTCGAGGCTTGCCTCATCTTCGGAGGGAGGCATACAATTATCGTCCTCGACCTCTTTGTCGGTCGCTCTCTCATGAGGGCTGGTTTCTCCATCCTCCTGTGCTAAATCTTGCTCGGAGGGATGTTCTTCGGCGCTTTCCGGGGTATTATTATCTCCCGTGCTGGAATCGCCATTTTTGTGTTGGCGGGATTTTGAGCGGCGCCGCTGACGCCGGCGCTTTTGCTGTTTCTTGGAGGGGTCATCCTTCGTTGTTCCATCGCCCTCTCCCTCTTTTGGGGTGTCCACCATTTATATGGCATATGACGAGGTGGCTTTCCAGGGCCTAGTAGGCGCTGGTTCTTCATCATCTCCTTCATCGGCGTCCATACCGTCGATGTCTTCGGAGTCGAAGTCGAGCATGTCGGTTAAGTTGTCGACAGTGGCTACAAAGTGGGTGGTGGGTGGGTTTTGAATTTCTTCATCGTCCGTGCCCTAACCTCGCTGACCGTAGTCCGGCCAGGGCTCTCCCGACAAAGAGAGAGACTTCAGTGATTTCAGGATATCGCCGAAAGGCGAGTGCTGAAAGACGTCCGCGGCCGTGAACTCCATGATCGGCGCCCAATCGGATTCGCTCGGCAGGGGCGCGGAGGGTTCGGAGTCCAGAGAATAATCCGGCTCCATGGAGTCACGAGTCTTGCAGAGTACGGGGCTGGTGTTCGGCTCAACCGCCGTTGGGATCGCAGCCCCCGAGGCGGCGTCCAACCGCCCATCCTCGATCGGCGCGGTCGGCTCTGAACCAGGGGCCAGAGCCGATGCAGGTGTGGCCTCCAGGGCACTGTTCGGCGGCAGAGCTAGATCATGCTCGTCGTGACAGTGCGGCGTGCTCGGCAGTGGTTTGAATCCGTCGAAGATCAAGTCCCCGCAGATGTCGGTCGTGTAGTTTAAACTTCTGAATCTGACCTGACGGCTAGGGGCGTAGCTTTCGATCTGCTCTAGATGGCCAAGTGAATTGTCCCACAGTGCAAAGGCGCCAAAGACGAAGATCTGTCTGGGGAGGAAGGTCTCACCCTGGACCGCATCGCCATTGATGATCGTAGGAGCCATCGGGCCCGATGGCAACGACACAGAGGAACTCTCAATGAAAGCACCAATGTCGGTGTCAAAACTGGCGGATCTCGGGTAGGGGGTCCCGAATTGTGTGTCTAGGCCGGATGGTAACAGGAGGTAGGGGACACGAAGTTTTACCCAGGTTCGGGCCCTCTCAATGGAGGTAAAACCCTACGTCCTGCTTGATTAATATTGATGGTATGGGTATTACAAGAGTTGATCTACCACGAGATCAGAGAGGCTAAACCCTAGAAGCTAGCCTATGGTATGATTGTTGAAGTGTATGTTGTCCTACGGACTAAAACCCTCTGGTTTATATAGACACCGGATAGGGTTAGGGTTACATAGAGTCGGTTACAATGGTAGGAGATCTGAACATCCGTATCGCCAAGCCTGCCTTCCATGCCAAGGAAAGTCCCTTCCGAACACGGGACGGAGTCTTCAATCTTGTATCTTGATAGTCCAGGAGTCCAGCTGAAGGTATAGTTCGGCTATCCGAACACCCCCTAATCCAGGACTCCCTCAGTAGGAAAAAAGATGTCATGCAAGTTCTTTTCCATAAGCACGTATGACTATATTCAGAATACATGCCTACATTACATTGATGAACTGGAGCTAGTTCTGTGTCACCCTATGTTATAACTGTTGCATGTGTAATCGCATCCGACATAATTATCCATCACTAATCCATTGCCTACGAGCTTTTCACATATTGATCTTTGCTTAGTTACTTTTCCATTGCCGTTGTTACAATTACTACAAAAACTACTACTGTTACTTTTGCCACAGTTACCGTTACTTCCACATTACTTTGCTACTAAATACTTTTCTGCAGATATTAAGTCTTTCAGGTGCGGTTGAATTGACAACTCAACCGTTAATACTTGAGAATATTCTTTGGCTCCCCTTGTGTCGAATCAATAAATTTGGGTTGCATACTCTACCCTCGAAAACTGTTGCGATCCCCTATACTTGTGGTTTATCAGGTAGCAGCGAACACAGGCAGGCCAGCGGGCGTGCGGGCGTATCTCATGCCCCAATGGGGAATTCGGGGATGAACTCAAACTAGATCTCACGAACAGAGAAAAGGGAAAGTAGGAGCCTGCTAGGGTTTGTATTACTATGAGATATATGTTTGTATAATGAAATGATTCTCGGAATAAGAGATGCCATTACAAGACGGGGGGCGCTAGCTTTATAGCTCAGCTGGCACATGGGTGACAGCAACAGTGCTGAGAATGAAACGCTACTGGAACGGCAATAACAATATAGTAGGACGGCGAGCTTTGCGACTCGTTAGATCATCGGTTCAGTCGTAAATCTCGACCACTCGTTAACTGAAGGTGGAGAACACTTGTTAACTGAAGATGCATGCCTGACAATGCCCCCGGCTGAAATCGAACCTGTCCTCAAGGAAATGATCTGTTGAACCAGCGATCGATGGTCATCTTGAGGAATGCAGGAAAAGTTTTATTCATGAACGCCACATCCTCCCATGATGCTTCAGCAGGTGGTAGGTTTGCCCATTGAACCAGCCACTGGAAAATAGGCAAGCTGTTGTGCGGGATCTGGCGAGTTTCCAATACTAGAACAAGTTTGGTTAGTATCAATCCATCTGCTCGACCCAGAGGAAGGTCGGTGCAAGGAACAGTCGTTTGCCCCATGTGCTTCTTCAATTGGCTGACATGGAAGACCGGGTGGATGTTGGCGATGTCAGGTAGGAGTAGCTTGTAAGCGACGCGCCTCACTTTGGCCATGATACGGAAAGGTACATAATACTTGCTTTGAAGCTTTATGTGGGTGCGTAGTCCGAAAGCATTCAGACGATAGGGTTGCATCTTGATATAGACCATATAACCAACTTCGAGGACTCTCTCAGTGTGCTTACGATCAACCTACTTCTTCATGCGAGCTTGAGCAGCTGTTAAGTTGCTTTTCAGGTGCTGGAGTAGTGTATCTCTGTCTGTGAAGAACTGCAAAGCATCTATGGTTAGGCTGTCTGGCAGAATGTTCTCACAGATATTGGGAGGTGGGTAGCCATAAGCTGCTTCAAATGGTGTTTTCTGAAGAGAAGAGTGGTATGAAGTGTTATACCAATACTCTGTCATGGATGTTGTGCCCATTTCTTTGATTGTGTTGAAGTCAGACAACGCATGATTTACGCGTTCTGTTTGCCCATCAGACTCAGGTTGGTATGCAGAGCTGTAACGCAATTCAGTTCCCATCCCCTTGAAGATATATTGCCAGAGCTGGTTGATAAAGAGACAATCTCGATCAGAAACAATGGAAAGTGGAGGGCCATGTAGTTTCAGCACATTATCCATGAAGGCAGCAACAACAGTGTGGACAGTAAATGGGTGAGAAGAGGGGATAAAGTGAGCAAACTTAGATAGTCTGTCAACCACCACAAAGATGACATCCTTTCCCTGAGATTTAGGTAGGCCTTCAGCAAAATCCATGCCCATATGTGTGCAAACCATGTTAGGTAGCTGAAGAGGGTCTAAATATCTAGGATAGGGATAATTTTCTCCTTTGTTTTTCTAACATACAGGGCATTCTTCTACAAACTTGTCCACTTCTTGATTGAGACCACGCCAGTAGAAAATTTGCTTAATCCTGTGATAAGTGGCTTTCATGCCTGAGTGGCCCCCAGCGCAGAAGCATGTAGTGTTGTTAATAGCTTAGTTCTTAGAGATAAATCCTGGCCACCATAGATTCTCCCTTTGTGTCTTATACCTCATGAGCGCAGTGTATTCTGATTCACTGAGTGGTTGGGGGACATCAATAACTTTTCCAAGAGGGATTTGTAGGTGTTTTCAATGGTGTATGACTCCTCTACTGTAGAGATCCATTGAGGAGTAACCATGGAGATAGCCAGAAGGGAAGTTTTTCTAGATAAGGCATCAGACACAATGTTTTCTTTGCCCTTCTTATACTACAGAGTAAAGTTAAACTCTAGAAGCTTCAACATCAACTTGTGTTGTATGCCAGTGTTGACTTTCTGGTCTATCATGAACTGCAGACTTTGGTGGTCTGTTTTGATGATGAGGTCATTGCCCAAGAAGTAATGCCTCCACTTTTTTAATGCAACAATGATTGCTAGTGCTTCCTTCTCATATTTGGAAAGGGCAGCATTCCTAGGGAAAAGGGTGGAGCTGTAATATGCTATTGGTCTCCCTTGCTGCATCATCTGCTCCAGAAGCATCTGTCTCTAGCACAAAAGGTTCGGTAAAGTCTGGTAGGGCAAGAACCGGAGCATTGGTCATTGCTTGTTTCAACTGTTGGAAGGCATTGGTTTGGTTGTCTGTCCAACAGAAGTTGTCTTTTTTTAATACATCATGCAGAGGTCTTTCTATAGTGCCAAAGTTCTTGACAAATCTTCTATAGTAGCCACAGAGACCTAAGAATCCTCTAAGTTGTTTGGGTGTGGTAGGAGTGGGCCACTCAGCTACTGCTGCCACTTTGGATGGATCAGTGGAAACTCCTTCACCAGTAATAATATGACCCAAGTAATCTACTTGTGTAGCTACAAATACACACTTGAAGAGTTTCGCATAAAGTTGATGTTCCTTAAGCAGTTGTAGTACTGTCTGCAGGGGAGCCAAGTGTTCAGAGAGAGACTTGCTGAAAATCAGAATATCATCAAAGAAGACCAACACAAATTTTCTTAGGTATGGGCCAAAGATACTATTCATGAGAGCTTCGAATGTTCCACTAGCATTTGCAAGTCCAAATGGCATAACTAGGAACTCATAGTGCCGAAAGTATGTTCTAAATGTAGTTTTGGGTAATGTCATTTTCCTCCATTCTAACCTGATGATACCCAGACTTGAGATCCAACTTAGTGAAGTAAGTTGCTCCATGTAATTCATCAAGAAAATCCTCAATGACAAGGATTGGAAACTTGTTTTTTCAGTAGCAGCATTCAACTTTCTGTAGTCAATGCACATCCTCCAAGTGCCATCCTTTTTCATCACTAGGATTGCTGGAGAGGAGTATGGACTTTCACTAGCTCTGATGATTTTATCCCTGAGCATTGAGTCAATTTTCCTTTCTAATTCATTTCTATGCATGTGAGGAACTCTATATGGCCTGGAGTTAGGTGGGACTGCTCGATCTTTCAAGGGAATCTTATGATGATGTGATCTTTTTCGTGGTAGGCCCTTAGGTTCTTGGAAAACTTCAGGGAACTCCTGCAGTACTTCTTTCACAGGTTGTGGTAGTGATTATTTATTTGGCACTTTCATAGTAGTATCTCTTATGAGTTGTAAAACATAGCCCAGTGCTCCTGATGAAAGTAGTTTGTCCACTTCTATAGCTTCAATTGGAGTGGCTTCTGATAAAGTATCACAAGCTTTAATTGTGACAGGGGTGTTCTTGTCCTGCATAACTGTGATCTGTGTGGTATTGTAGTGAAAAGCAATAGGGTTGTGCTTGGCCATCCAGTCACTACCTAGCACCATGTCATTCCTAGGGAGATCTAGCACTTTGAACTGCTGCTGGAATTTGGTATGGCCTGCAGTGAATGTGGTAGTGGCTATAAAGGAGCCAGACCACCATGTGCCTCCACTAGCAACAGTTATAGCCCTGGTAGTGTCCTTGAAAATAGTGCAGGATGTTGTCAAAGCAAATTTGAGGTTGATAAATGTTGAGTTGTGTAACATCCCAAATTTTCAATTTGGAATGTTATACATAGATCATTCATGCATATCATATTTTATTGCATCTCGTTCCGCGATCCTCGAAATCCTAAGCAACTCAAGGACCCTCGGAGAGAGTTGGGGATTTCCCTGTTTTCATATTTGAGTTTTATCAAATATTGAAACAAGGATTTTTGGTTTTAATTATTTTTCTCTCCGAAAATATTTCATATTAAAATATATGAGAGGAGATAATATGACTTCTCCAAAATAAATGAAATATTGGAGGAAAATATTAAAATCAAATATTTGATTTCATCCGGAGTTTATTGCTATTTTATTTGAATTAGAAAAATTGCACGTTTTTCAAAGTTGCATTTTAGGGCCAAGAAAATGTTCATCTTGTTCTAAATATTTTATTTAGACGTGGAAATTTGTTTTGCCATTTTTAGATTTTTATTTTATTTTCTAGGATTTATTTGGTTTCGGCGAAATTATTTTAAAAAAACGCAGCGCCCGACTGGGTTGAGGCCCAGCCGCCGCCTCCCGCGCCGAGTCCGGCCAGGACACGGCCGGCGCAAGCCAGGTCCGGGCGGGACTCCACCCCGTGCCGCCTTGCCCCCTCCTCCAAGCCGTCGCCGCCCCTCCCCTTATAAGCCGGAGCCCGGGGCCCCTTGGACACCAAGCCGCCGCCCTCCGCCCCGCCGCCCGCAATCCACCACCGCCGCATCGCCTCGCCGTCGTCGCCCGCCGCTGCCGCCGCCCCGCCGCCAGAGCCGGAGGTATCCGCCGCCGCCGTCGGTTTTCTCTAGAAAACCGATCCGGGTTTTTTAGAAACCCTAGTTCGTTTTTTTTAAATCGGTTCGTCGGTTTTCTCGGTTTAGTTACTTTGCGGACGTTCGTCCGTACGTTCGTTTTAACGAATGATGTTCACTCGTTAGCCGCAGACAATGAACGTTCGTTCGTTAGCCTGTTCGTCACATTTCCTTTTCTCGGATTTTCTGAAGTTATTTTCAATCGCGATTTCTGAACCGATTTTCGTTTTAGTTTATATTTTTGCACGTTTACCGGAATCAGGTGATTCAAGCGCCTAGATCTTCGTCTTGAAACCCTCTTTCCGTTTAACCAACTTGAACAATCTTTTGCTACTGTAAAATTTAACCTTAGTCCAAATTAGTAAATGGATCTTGTTTCTCTCGCCGTTTGAGTTTCGTTGCTCCGTTTGATTTGATTCTTTTCGCAAATCGGAGTTCTTAAGTTGAACTTTCTGGTTAGATCTTCTTATTTGAGATTTACCC